>NW_009942906.1:0-854 GCF_000696875.1 Nestor notabilis | reverse complement strand
CTGGACAAGGGGAAAAAGCAGAAGATAAGCAACGATGCAGCTTATGCTGGGCTGGGGCAGCCCCTCGGGGCAGAACAGAAGCAGGAGGTGCACTCAGCAGAAGCACTGTGGCCACTCAGTTCCTTGAGCACCAGCTTGATGGAGGGTAGCTGGGGGACCCGGGCTCCCTCCACTCCTTCAGGCGGTCTGTGAAGGGAGAAGGGGCAGAGAAATTGCTGTGTGAGACCCAAGCCAGCCTGGGGAACACTTTCTTGCTTCCCAGAACAGGCGGTACCTCCCAGCAGTGTAGCAGGAGCAGCAGCAGTGGTGCAGGTGAGGCTGGGCAGGTGTTGGCTGGACACATCTGGACAAAGCAGCTCTTGCAGCTGTGTCCGCTCAGCAGTGGGTGTACCTTTGCCTGCAGCTGTGGTGGCACCTTTGCCTGCAGCTGTGGGGACACCTTAGCCTGCAGCTGTGGGACACCTCTGCCCAGCTCAGAAGGGCTGTTTCAAAATCATTCGGATGCCACGTGTGGAGCATCCCCATGCAATGGGAGCACAGGTTGCCCAGGCTGCAGTGCCAGGCAGGGCTTACCCAAGGAAGGCGCTGACCCAGAGATTCTTCACTGCCTGGTAGCTGCCAAAAGAGAGGAGAAACAGTCTGAGTGCCTGCTGTGCCCCAGCCTGTGGGCAGAGGAGGGTGCTGGCACAGCCCTGCCATGTGGGGACAGCCACAGGATCAGGACGATGCCCCATGGGGAAGGACAGAGACGTTGCACCAAGACTCACCAGAAGGTGACAATGCAGAAGCCACAGGGCCAGATGAAAATGAGGGAGCTGGCAGGCTTCCCTTCCTCCTCCTCCTCGGCAGCATCC
>NW_009942905.1:0-662 GCF_000696875.1 Nestor notabilis | reverse complement strand
TATGGGGTATGTGGGATATGGGATATATAGGATATGGGGTATGTGGGATATGGGATATGGGGTATGAGATATGGGATATATGGGATATGGGATATATGGGATATGGGATATATGGGATATGGGGTAGATGGGATATGGAGTATATGGGATATGGGGTATATGGGATATATGGGATATGGATATATTGGCTATGAGTTATATGGGATATGGGATAGATGGGATATGGGGTAGATGGGATATGGGGTAGATGGGATAGATGTGATATAGGGTAGATGGGATATGGGATAGATGGGATAGATGGGATATGGCATATATGGGGCACGGGATATATGGGGCATGGAATATGGAGTATATGGGGTATGGGGTATATGGGATACGGGATGTGGGATATGGGACACGGGACACGGGGACAGGAGGCTCTCACCCAGGAGGCTGCTCCAGAAGGTGTCCCTGGTGCTGTTGACAGTGACAGTGCCAGTGGCCGCCGAGTTACAGCGGGCGCTGGTGATGGTGAGAGCCCAGCCCTGCTCCCCGGCACTCGTCATGTCCACCTCCACCGTGTGCCAGAAAGGGAGCCTGTGAGGACAAGGGGGTTATGGGGGGCAATGGGGGGCTATGAGGGGCAATGGTTGCGTAAAATTGGACTTTTCGGTGGGAAAGCG
>NW_009942904.1:28375-37108 GCF_000696875.1 Nestor notabilis | reverse complement strand
GAGCATCCCGCGCCGGAGTCCCGCCGGCCCTGAGAGGCCCGTGCCGTGCCCCTGAATGGGAAGGGGGTCCTTTTTGCAGGCCTGCTAGCCGTGCAGTGCCCTCCTTGTTTTCCACAGGTGCCTGGTTTCAGGGTAAGGAGGGTTAGAAATGGTATTTTCGGCTGGCTCTGTGGGTTTATTTCATCAGGGCGGGGTAAAAATTGTATTTTCTGCTTGCTCTGGATTTTGGGGAAGGTACCTGAGCCGTGCTAAAAGTTATGTGGCTAATAGAGACCTAGTTTCCTTTTTTGTTTGTTTGTTTGTTCGTTTTTTGGTTTGATTTTTTTTTTGGCTAGGAGTAGTAGAGAAGCAAACTCTTAAGATGCAACAGGGGCTGCTTGACATATAGTTGGCTCTGGCATGCAGTGGTATGGCATTTCTGAGACCTCAAACCTGGAATGTGTGGTAGCTTCTTCTTCCATGGAAGGTACCTTGAAATCGTGGCTGCTACTGGGTGGTAGATGAAATTGCATAATCTCTGGCCAACTGCCTTTTCCCACTCAGTCACAAGGAGCAGCTGTCCATGCCCAAACACTCAAGTGCTGCTTCCTCTTCCCACTCTGGCATGGAGCTGTGCCCAGCCAGTGGGTCACCACCTCCATGTGGGGGACAAAGGCAGGGCCCACACCATTCCTTGTGTCTGTCAGCACGCATAGCCTGGGAGAGCATCATAAGCTTGCACGGCTTGTGTTTCGATTGCTTTCAGCTGCCAAAAGTTAGCTCTTTTGGAACCGAGTGAATGCTGCACACCTTGTGCACAGTGTGGTCTAGACTGGCCTGGGGTTGCTGGAAGCGTGCTGTGTGGTCAGGCTGTTCTCACCTTAGTCACTCAGTGCCAAGGCTTTGCAGACAAAACGGCTGCTTACTATGGGTGGAAGACCTGCACAGGTCTGCTGTTTTATTCGTTAGACTAGACAGTAGCTATTGCAGAGCGTTCCTTGCTTTTGGAAAGCTACTGAAGTTGACTATATACTCAGGGGCTGAAGCTTTCACTGGACGAGCACTGATACATCACATTTTTTACTAAATTTTGATTTTACTCTGCAGTCCTTCCATGACCTTAGCAATAGGGGTTGCAAGGCACTGAAAAGTTTCTTACCTAGATGAAGAAAAATCTTGTATCTCCCATGTACTGTGCACTTCCAGCCTACTAAAAGTGTGCCATCCTCTTGCCACCCTTAAAAGTCAGAGATGATGTCCCCTGCTAACCTGAGGCTCTTTGAGCTGATGCCTTGCTCCTTGCTTTTGATTTCTCCAGCGCATATTTCCCCTGTTTAGTGGTGTTAAGATAAACCTAATCACAGCATTTATTGTGTGTATGTGGTTTGACTGGTGTGGCAGTGATCAAAACCTTGCTGTGACTGACTTGGCAAAAGGGAATCAATAGAGCCCATTTCCATGACTAAGGATTTTGAGGTTGCTGCTTGTCTGTTCTGCCAAACATACTGTTCTGGCAATAGTTTCAATCAGATCTCCTCTTGCACCAGTGGTTTCCCACCACAGACTGACGTGCAGTAAGGGTTGTTTCGGGAGGCCTGATCTGTTCATGCTCTTTGGTTTTTGGAAATGGAGTGATGCATTGTTGACCTAGAACTATTGCTGTCATTCCCTCCATCCCAGTCGATCAAAGACATTCCCTTTCAATTATTAGCAGACCTTCTGGAGCATTTAGTACTAAGCTCTCTTCGTGTACTGGCTAAACGATTATGCCCCTTTAGTGGTTAGGGTAGCAATAGGGGCTTTGAAGTACATTTTGGTACTGTCCTCAGAGCACGATATGTAACTGAGATTTGGATTCTGTCAACTGATGTAGTAGCAGATGTGTTGGTCTCTTTGCAGTGAGTTGTGGTGACTGTGATACAATTTTCTTTATTCTATTTTAGGAATTATTTGTGTTTCCTAGAAATTTACAGGTAAAAGTCACTTGAAAGTCCTTGTGTTCTGAGCATTTCAGTTTACTTTGCTCCTCCTAGCTCACTGGGATCCATCCATGAGCAGCATGGGAGTAGGTATCACAGGGTACAAAGGGTTTTTCTTGTTGGTATTGATAAGATAGTCTATGAGGATCCTGCACTGTGGTCAGAGTTGCCCAAGATTAGGGCCCTTAATGTCTAATAGCAGTATTCAGTTTGTGCTGATACTAGGAGCTTTGTTGGAGGCTTGCATAACCCTGGTAGGAAGCTGTGCCAGGTCTTGGTGCTGCCTTTGTTTGTGGATGCCTGTTCCTAGAACAATTGCCATGCTATTGTCTGCTTTCAGACAGCTCCCGCCAAGAGTTTTTATCTTTTAATGCTGCGTGTACCTCTGCATGGCACTGAGCTACTTGCAGAATGTTTCATATAGATGCCCATTTTGTTCTCCAGAAGTCATGCAGAAAGGACTGTGTGATCTGCATCTGAGAGGATGCCGAGTGGAGGAATGAACAGATGTGTCCGGATGAGTCCCAGCACACAGGGCACTGAGTGCTTCTTTTATCCTAATTATTGTGGATGCCAGGAGAGGACGTTTCCTTGCAGAAACTGCACCTTCTTGGAGCCAGTGACCCACAAAGTGATCTGTAATGGGTTCACGTAGGGCTTCTATTGAGTGAATCCTGTCTCTTACAAGATTTAAGATCTGTGCTACCTGGAGTGTCCCTAGATGTTTGCAGGAACTTTGCTTTTATAAATTTGTTGAGTGAGCAAAGTAAACAATAGGTAACAACATCTTACGTGTGGTTTTGGTTAAATGAAAATCAAAATAGCACCTAATTTTGGTGTCCTTTGGGCTGTCATAAAACTACATTTTTTGAGTTTTGAATCAGCCTTTCTCCATCTTACTTTGGTAATTTTATGTTCCTTCTCTTCAGTGGAAGCTAGGATGCTGCTGCCCTTACTCTGAGTTGCTGCCTTGTTTGCTTTTGTGCTTAAGCTGTAATTAGCCATTGTCTAGCCACTCCCCTTGAACTTTCAGGGCTGGTGGGATAGTATGTATACATTCATTTCACAGATACTATATATGGCAAAAACCAAACCAACCCAAAACTGTCATTCTAGGGGATGAAAAAAACTATAAAAAAGGTTTTGTGGTGGCAGTGGTGGAAATAAATACAACGTAGAAGAATCTGGTGGTACCAGGAAGCTGTGGTAGGATGAGCGTGACCTGAATGTGTTTTTCTTTCATGTAGTTCAGCCCACACACCTACAGGTTCATGATTCTTGATTTCTGACAGGTCCTGTGGCCCATGTCCTTTGGTGAGGGGGGCAGCACACAATCCAACCCTTGCGCTGTAATTAGGACCTGACTAACAAATATTCTTTGCCTGGTGCTTATGTAAAGATATTTGTCATGCTGGGGGTGGTAGGGAGGGACGGAGGAGCAGATTCATTACTGGGGTGCGAATCAAAACACTGTAGGCACATGCAGCAACTAGCACCTTCTGAAGCTGAGGTGGCATTGCTCAATCCCCTTCCCTTGCTCTCCTGTAGGAAGCTGGCTGGCTGAAGGCTGCAAGTCCAGTATATACCTGTGGCTAGACCAGTTATGCTGCGTAGTTATGCTGGCCAGACATGCCTTTTGCGGCCAGAGCAGGTACAGGAAACGAGGTGTTAGCTAAGGCACAGCTAATTGAAGTCTTCCTTCTTCTTAGGGGCAGAATAAATAAATGAAGCTGCTGTTTGTTGGCTGGTTTTGTGTGGTTTTTCAGTCAGGAAGTGTTGTCCTAGGAAAAACTTGTTGCACAGGAGTACGTGCCTTAATTACAGTGGCAATACCTGTATTCCATGTGTTATTGTAATCAGAGCTGACCTATCTCGTGCAGTTGCTATGAACCATCACACTCTGCTTGATTTACTGCGTGCTGAGTTGTGTGTCGTGCTGAGTTGTGTGTCATGCTGTCTCATTCATCAGCTCTGTTGAAGGGAGGAGAGCAAATGGCAAATGCAAACATTAAGGTTTGGGCATGGGGAGGTGGTCAGAGGGTCTCTGGTTTGGGAAAATGTGTGGATTCAGGTGAAAACTGAGGATGTGGTTTGATCTTAGCAGTTCCTATTTGCACTGTGAACCTAAGACTCATGCTAGTGCTTAATATAAACTTTTCTTTAAGAGATGCTTTTTTTCTGTGTCCCACTTTAAATACTCTCCAGGGAGAAGGAAGATTCTGCTGATAAAATCTTTTTTCTACTCTTCCCACAGATAAATGGTGCTTCTACTTTACAGTGTCAGAAACAGGAGGCACTTTTTAACAAAAGCATAAGGTCCTCCAGTTTACTTTCTCCCCTGCCTCTTCCTAAAACTCATATCTGAGGAAATGCTGTTCTGGCAAAACTGCAAAATGTGCTTTCATTAGCTTTGGCCTTCTCCCCTCCCCCCTCTTTTCTGACATCTGGGACAGAAAAGCATTACTGCAGTTAATTTGTCCTCTTTTGTTGTGGCATAAGTGCTATCCCTGGAACCAGCTCAGCTAGCTAATGGCTTTTAGAAATAAAGTACTGAGATGTGTTCCTAATCTGTGGAGCTAAAAATTCAATACGTAAACCGCTTGGGTTGCCGAGTCATTAGTATTTGTACAAATGAACACTGTAGGTCCTAATGATAGCAATTAGTATTTTGTCTGATACCTGGCTAAGTCTCGATGCTCTGAAATTAAAAACAAATCCTCCAGTGGAGATTTTTTTCCCCCATCTCTCTTAACTTGGTCTTTTAAACTGCTTCTAAAATAATCATGTGTCTTGTGAAGCTTTTGTGCAGGGAAGGTTCTTTTAAAGAAATAAAACCAACTTATCTGCTCCCCTATAATGGGGAAGGGAAACCTTTTATTTTTGGATGCTTTCACATATAAGCAGGTTATTGTCTTATACGAAATTCTGTCCTGTAGATAGGCTTAAAATCAGGCCAGCTTGTTTTCATGTCCAGTTGGAAACTGGTAATAGCAGGGCTGAATGAATGGTATAATCCTGCATTGCTGAAAGAGCACCTGTTCCTACTGTAAGTGATGAATGTTACTTTTGGCTGAGGTTGATTAGAAAAAAAAAATCCACCTGTTTTTTACTCTGTTATGAGCAGCTCCTCCTTGGCTGAACTTAGGCTGTAAAAGAAGGAAGTGGTGTTGGGCCACAGCAGTGAGGCTGCAATCACATATTGCGGATGTAATAAAACCAGAATACATTAAAAAGCAACCTTCTATACGTCCTCTAGTTTCTCTAGGATTAAGTTAGTATTTCAGAAAGTAGAAGAGTCTCATATCTTGCTGGATACTCTGGGGCAAAGAGGCACTTTAAAAACAGATTGCGTAGTTAGCCAGGAAGCTGAGAAATTGTATTTCATCTCTTAGCATGGTCTTCCATGTCAATTTTCACTTTTTTCTTTTTTTTTTTTTTTTTTGTAATCCCTTCTTTTTAGTATCCTCCTAAATTGGTCAACCTCAACCTTCAGACTCTTGTAAGTATGAAAAGACTGAAGAAGAAGAAAGTGAGAAATATGGAGAAAACTTTACTCTGTCAGACTGTATTCTTTGTGGAGTGATCTCATTGGTTTTTAAAGCAAGAAGGACAAAGAAATTCTTCAATGGCTTAGAACTAACATAATGAAAATCTTCTCTTATTTGTTCAAAACTTGGACATACCATTGAGCTACTACATGTCAGTGCTGGCATGCATGCTTCTTGCTTTAGGTAAACTTAAGGTAAAATGCTTTGTCTTTCATCTCAGTAATGGAGAAGTGAGTGGAGGCAGAGGCACAATGCCTTGTGTATGTGGTGGGCTAAGAGCAGAAAGATGGATATTGCTCATTCATCCATGATGTCTTCATTATGCACCTGAGCATTTTTTGCTCGTCATGTGGCTGAAAATATACTTTGATGCAGCAGCATGCTGGGGTTACTGTGGTGTCGTGCACCATAGACATCCCATCTGCACTTCGCTTGGGGTCACCTGAAGTTCATAGTCAAGCAGCCCGAATTTACAGACCAGACCACTGCTTTGCTGTGCTCTTGGAAAAGAGAGGATGGGAGGGCCCTTCTGGTGGGTTTGCTTATACCTGTGACAGGATCCAATATTTGCCACTGGTATTGGTTGTATCTGGAAAAACAAGCTTATTTTTAACTCCTGTCTCAGTGGAGAGATGGTGTGCTGAAGAGTGCAGTGGTTTCAGTGGGGATTGTGTGATTTGACAACAAAATCTGTAGTCAGCTAGGGTCTTCTGCCCAGAGCTTTCTCTGTGAGTGATATCAATCTCTTGCCAGATTTATTTATTGTATTTTAACTTGGCCATTGACTTAAGTGACTTCTTTCTAGAAGGTCATGTTCCATTTTGATTTTGAGGTTATAGCTTACTGTATCCTCCACCTTCAGGGGAAAGAAAACCAAACACAACCCACTTAATATTTGATGCTGCAGCTTTTTCTTTCCATCAGTTGAGAACAGCAATTGAGACACATTAGTTTCCATCTTTTAAGTGCTGAATGATATCCTGGCCTTAGCTCCTATGCAGTGAACCAAAGTTGTTGGTTAAACACTCCTTTCCAAGGATTTTTCAGAGAAGATTCTGCAAACTCAATGAAACTTAAGTACCACTTCTGGTTAGTTGAAAAAGGTAGCTCTTTCCTTAAATTCTAGGGTTAGATCAGCTTTGTGGTGACTGGATTGAAGTACTGGGAATTAGCTAGGACATTGCCTAATTGCAGTGGTTTATGTGGCTGCCTTGTTTTCAAGGCTGAAGTAGCTGGTGTATTCTTAAATTGTCCTTTGCCAAGTAGATGGGTGCTAATTTGGCTTCTCACAGCTGAGTGCTGCTCCTCATGAGGAGACCTCTTTTTTGCCCAGTTCATTCTCTGTTTCTTCAGCCTAATCAGGATGATATTAGTCCTCTGTGATGGGTTGACACTGTTGTTTTTTCTGGGATTTTTTAGCTTTATGCTTGGGTTGCTTAAATATTTTTAAACTCTCACATTATATGCATTTTACAGCTTTTCAAAAGTAGTGAATATTTATTAGTGTTGGGTTTTTGTAAGGAATCCTGCTTTCCTCCGTTGACTGGAAGAGCTTGGCCATTATTTAAGGCTGTTTGTAGCCTCTCCAATTGTATTGGAATGACATGTTAGTCCTAAAGGTGACAAAAAAAAAAAAAAAACAACAAAAAAGTGAGGTCTGTAAAGGGTCCTGAGAAGGAAAGTTTTGGCAGCTTTTAATTTACTGATTTATTTATATCTGTCTTTGCAAGTTGCTCTAATCCTACAGAGTATGACAACATAAGTATCAAGGATATATTCCTTCCAAGATTTATTAACAAATCTTTTGAAAACACCCCATGTACTTTCTCTGTCATTTGGAGGGTGAAACTTGGTAGTGTTGGAGATCCTCCTCAGAAAGTTCCCCTGCAAAGTTAAGCTTAAAGGTTAAAAGAGAAGAAGGGTTTGGAGGAGTGCTCTGGGGACGGCTGAAAGAGCTTCGAAAAAAGGAAGTAACATTCACAAGCTTTTGTCTGTAAAGTGCAGCAACCCCCTCAAATACTTATTTTTGGTCATAGCTCCAAACAAGGTGTGGTTACCTTCTTATGTCTAGAAAAGTTTTTCCAGAGAATTGCACTGAAGAACCCCATTTTTTGGGAAATAGCCTTTTTTCCCCTTGTTCTTCGTTCTGAGACTTCAAGAGAGTGTTCTTTAGAGCTATTGATTAGGTACCTGGGCTCTGTCCTGACTGTAATTGCAGGTTTGACATTGTAATTACTATTGCATCACAGTCTTCTGTTGGTGTTATTTATTTATTTATTTATTTATTTATTTATTTTTGGCAGCAGCAGTGTTTGTTTCTTTGGTCTTCCCTTTGTGTGGAACGTAATAATTAGATCTTAAACTTAAGGAGTTATTGAGTACATGCATCTTCGTTAAGAGTCCAGCCCTAGATATGTAATAGACTTGTTTTGGTGGTACTTGATGAATGGTGGCTCTTTTCTGACAGGTCTATTGCAGTAGTTAAGTCTTCACTTGCCACCTGATAATTCTTTGGAAAAAAAAATTAACATAGGTGCTTCTTTTGGGCCACAGTAAGATCTGGTGATGAGTCTTGAGACTGTGAAGCTTGCATTTTTCTTGTCTGCCCTTTGCACTTCTCTCTGAATATAGGAAGTCCCTCAAGATGTGTATTTTTATCAGTGGCTCTTGACTGGAAGTGAAAGACAACTATCTCCTAACCTGTTCTGTTTACAGGAGTTAAGGAAGGTGTAGGGCCTGCATACAGAAAAGCACCTTTTTAATTGACAGTAGACTCACAGACCTTTTTGATGCCCAGTTTGTGTGTATTTGAACTTTTCTCAGTATCATTCTTATTTTCCTTTACACAGGATGCCCTTATTCCATACAAGGAAATCCTCCAGATGTATTGGGAGAAAGCAACGAGCTTTGTGAATGCCCAGTGTGATGGACTCGAACCCTGGCAACTAATTGGGTTGACAGTTTCTTCTACACTTTTAAGTGTATGGCTGCATGGCTTCCTTTTCCAGTCTGAGAGTAAGTATTTGAAATGGGTATTATGTTTTGGGGAAACAGAGTTGTTCCTGAATAATGGAAGGAAAGAAGGCGGAAGAAGGCCAAACACACTTGTTAAAACAGACTTTCTGTTGTCAACTAGTATTAATAAAACCCTCTTCCAAATTAAGGTCAAGGCCTGTCTGATCAATGAAACACCCCCATTCCTTCAGGGGGTGCAGTAGGCCAGTCTG
>NW_009942904.1:15477-28344 GCF_000696875.1 Nestor notabilis | reverse complement strand
TTCCCTTCCTCGTCTCCCTTGTGTGTTTGGCTAAACCATTTACTTGTTGCAACACTTTCTTCTTGCTCAAAACCTGGGAAATTTATCTGAAAGCTGGGTTCTTGTGAACTTAAGTCAGTGGTACAAAGTGTCTGGATAACAACTGCTCTTGATTGTTTCCCTTCCTGCTGGGGGAGGATATGTGGTTTTGATTTGGACTTGGGGGCATGTTTCATCCTCAGGATCTTCGAGATAATTGCGTCTGGTGGTGTTGTTTGGATTCTTCACATCCCTGGAGCATCTTCCTGTTTTGACTGGTTTCTGATATTGACAACTCTTCAGTGTGATCTCTTTTGATGAGCCTGCAGTTTTCTCTGGCTGTGCGATGGTCAGAGATAACTACTTTGCCCTCAGAGGAGAACGTGGTGCTTTTCAGTTCCTGCAGGCCTCAGAGTTACACTCTGGTAGCAGTTTGTTAAAAATAGCCAAGTTTTTAACTTGATGTTTACTCCTGTGCCTCTCTGTTCCTTAACCAGCCTTTTTAATTTTAAAGATGAGATTAACTAAACAGTGGGAGAATCTATGGCAGAGACAAAACGGTATGAAGCTTTTGCTCAGTACAGGACTAAGTTAGCTTCTTGGCTAGTATTTATACTGGTGCACAGTATTTATTTTATTTTTTTTTTTAAAGTATTGGTGAGCTGTTATGAGATCATATTAGATTGTCTGAGTTCTTCAGAGTTCTTCAGGAGTTTGCAGTCTTCTCGCTGTGGAAGTTATTAATAAAACTGCACACTGAAATATGCAATAGAAATGTTACTGTCAGGATGTTAACAAGTATTTGCTACAGAATGTGCCACACTGCAATTACTGTTCTTATGTAGCCTTTCAAAATATATATGAAGTGTGTGGGAAATGTAGATAAAATTGCAAAGTCCTTAAAATGGTCAATTTTAAACGTTTGTTTACTTATTTGTTGGTGCAAGCATCCTGTAACTGCTGCTGCTCAATTGAAATGCCTGTAAGACTCGAAATGTGTTTTTGATGGCTATAAAACATCTGTGTCATCCTGCTTTCATTCCTGCCTTTAGAGCTACCCCAGGAGTTTCCTGGTGTTTGTCATCAGTGGCTTCTCTCATTCCAGTATGTGGGCTCTGGTGGAATTTCTGCTCTTCCCTCTGTCTGTCCCCTTCCCCTGAGTTGCCTCCCATTGCATCATGTGTTTCCGATATTGGATGGCCAGACACCAGCCAGATCCTTGTCACATTATGGCTGAAGTACTATTTCCTCCTTTGGTCTGGGACCCTCATGATTTTGTGTTATAGTACGATTCTGGTTTGAAAAGGCAGAAAATAACTTCAACCAGTATCTTCCTTTTTTGCTGGAGAACTTCACTTTAGCAAATCTAAAATCCCTCTCTTTCCTGTAAAATTCCACATGTGGGTGTAAATTCCCTTGTTAGTAAAAGAAGAGTCAAACTATTGATTCCCGTAAGTGGCTACTATTCTGCAAGTCAGATGTTTCTTTAGCGTGGTCCACTTCTGAACTTTTCTCTTTGATATAGAATCATAGAATCATGGAATAGTTAGGGTTGGAAAGGACCTTAAGATCATCTAGTTCCAAACCCCCTGCCATGAGCAGGGACACCACACACTAAACTATGTCGCCCAAGGCTCTGTCCAGCCTGGCCTTGAACACCTCCAGGGTTGGAGCATTCACAACTTCCTTGGGCAACCTATTCCAGTGCCTCACCAAATATGCTCATCTGTCTCACCATGTCCCCTTGGTCACTGTGTTATTTTAGCTTGGATCAGAAATACCGAGCCTGTATCATGGGCTGTATCTGAAGTGTTATGCTCTGAATCTGTTTGGATTTTGTTGCTGTTGTTTTCTTGAGTCATCTTAAGTTAATTTCTGACTTTTGTCTTTCAGGTTTAGCATCCCGAACTAAAAAGCAGTTCTTTAAACTACTGAGAAAAATGCCATTTGTTGGGGCTATAGTGAGTATTGGAACAACTTCTCTTAATGTTATCTCAGGTCCTTGTTTCAGCCTGTGTAACTTTTTCAGAGAACTTAGAGTTCCATGCATCTTTGTTGTCATGTTACTGTGATTACAGTGATCTGAGGATAAAGATCTGGAAGGTCTTCTGCTGCCACCCGGTTTAATGAAAGATACAATTTATACCTAGTCTTTTTGTCATATTATCACTCTCATAAAATGAGCGTGCTACTTTTTTTTTAAAGAATCAGTGAATGTGCTTACAGAATTTTCCAGTAACATTTCCTTGTTGTTTGATGTTTAGAAAATAATTTTAATAATGGATGAAGGGGACAGGATTGAACTCAAGTTGTTGTTTCTGGACCAATGTCTTATTCTTCAGCAAGAGATAGCCAGGTGTTTGTTGTGCAACATGGAAGGACTTTTTTTTTAGTCATACGACTGGCCATGATTAGTTTAGAGCTCAGATACCTACTAGCAGTAGTTAGGATTATAGATTGAAGATATTGGTAGTTTTCATAATCATTAAAATGAGACAAACTTTAGTGTTTGGGAGATGAGATTTCCTCCTCCCATAAAAACTTGAAACTACAAGAGTAGGCATATTTTAGCATGTTAATGATTTAATGATGTGAAATGCACAGCTAGGTTTACCTGGTAAATGTTGGTATAATACTTGATTGTGCTTCTCTCTGCTTGATGTGTTGCCGTATTTACACATTGATTCAGAGGGTCAGATCTGTTATAGGCAGTTTTGTCAAATGAGGTTAGCAAAGGAACTTTTTCCTTTTGCTGTGGACACAGAAGTGGTTCTCAAGTTTCTTCCTCAGCCCTCTGGAAGGGGCTACCTTCCCCCCTTTTTGTCTTATCAAGTGCCCCAGCTTTCACCTTCTGACTTGAGCAGCCTTTGATCAGATGAATTAATGAATTGTTCTCTTCTGCTTGTGTTTTTGTCTGCCTGTTAGAAAAGGTCTGGGCCCTTTGTATATGATCCCTATTTTGTTCAGACTTAACTTCCAAGGGGTAGAGTTGTTAAACTCTCCTGTGCCAGAGGACTCCTGGTGTGTCCTATCTGTGTACTCTTCCTGCTCTTTGGTAGGCTGATAGCTGATAATCTGTCAGTTGCTTACAGGAGGCCTTGACTTTGAGGCATTCCAGTGTCCGAAAGTCTTTAAAGCTGATACTATCCCAATCCCTATGTTGCCTGGAAGAAGAATCTCTATTTTGGAATGTGTTATGAGAAGAAGTCTGGGCCTCCTGAATGTAAGGTGGGGGTGGGAAGAAAGAAATCTCCTAACTGTCTGTGGTGGAGGTTTCTTTATTGCTTTTATTTTCACAAGTTTCTAATTATGTGTGGTGTCCTGTCTCTGCTCCCTCCCAGCTTCTTGTGCCCCTCCTCAGTGGCAGAGCATGAGAGACCCAATGGTCCTTGATCAGAGTAAGAATTACTTAGCAACAACTAAAAATCAGTGTATTATTAGCATTGTTCTCAGACTAAAGCCAAAACACAGCACTGCACCAGCTACTAGGAAGAAAATTAACTCTATCCCAGCTGAAACCACCTACCATTCCCACAGGCAATTCCCAGGGTGGTTTAGAGACTAGTGTATGCCAGTTCATTGTTCCAGTCAGCTTGTTTTTGGAGGGAGAGTTTGGTAGGAAGGAGAAGTTGAACTGCGTGGCTATGAATTCTGCTATGCTTTTTGCTCATAGAGCTGAAAAAGTTCCTGTCTATTCCTCTCGATAGTATGGATGTAGCTAGTGAGTTCAATCTTGCATGCATTCAGCAATTATTTATAATATGTCCAGTGCCTTTGTTGATAGTATTTTCCTTTCTTTATAGATTCAAAAGAAGATTGATGAAGCCTTGAATGATGTCACTTCCAGTTTATCCTTCCTGAAAGATGAAAAGGATTATATCAAAGCACTGCCGGAACAAGGCATGAGTCAGCCTGAAGTACTAGAGAAGATGAAAGAGTACAGCTCAAAAGGTATGAATGTGAGTCTCTACTGCAGCAGAGGTGGGTCTGTTTCATAGCTGTAACATTAGGCTTACTTCTTAAATGAGTTCTAATGACTCCTGCTCATGGTTTCATCTTAAATATTTCTTCCCTGATGTTCTTTGCTTGCAAATTTTTGTCTCTTTTCTTTCTGGAAGTGACTAAGATCAGTATTCATGACTTCTAATACTGCATTTGGTTTTTTATGTTGAAATTCTGTTCTTACCCTGAGAATTCCAGACTCATCATGGGAGGAAGTTACTTGGATGTGTATTTGATTACCTTTCTGAGCAGTTGCCTTGATGTCTGACATCACCAGAAATGGGTTTTCTGTGAAGCTCCAGGGAATACCCACAATTAAAAAAACCACAAAACAAATCAACCGAACCAACAAACTTCCAAGTAGGACTTTTAGGGAATTTCCAAGACTGTCTCTCTTAATTGAAGTCACAATGGTTTGCATCTAAAAAGACATTTAAGGAAGGCAAAGTGATTATGTTCTTCTGTCTTGAGTCCATATAAGCAGTGTCTGAAACTTGAGTTGCCTCACTCATTTAAATATCTCCATGCCAATTCATGTGTCTGTTATTCCCAGTAAGCAAATTTGGGTGATTTGCTGTCCAGAGGAGAAGATATGACTGCTCTGCTCCTATTCCAAATTTGAGAAATACCTTAAATTTTCTGTTAGAACAGTGCACCTACTCCAAATTCAGAAACAAACCATTTTATAGTTGAACATCCTGTAACAAGTTCCTTCTTTTCTGCTTTTATGTATTGCTTATGTAGCATCTGTCTGTGTTTTCCCTCTATTGATTATTTCCTTCCTTAACCTGGTTCTTCCCTTTTTAATTTTCCCATGACCCTTTCCTTCCCAGACACTCCCCTTTGAAAGATCCTTGGAAACGAGGGCTGGATTGTGACTATATTCACATTATATATGCTTGCGAAGTTGATGCTTTTGAGTTTTGTAAAAGAGGCTAATGGTTAGGAGAGGGAGCAAATAACCAGACAAGCAGAAATACACTGCTGGGGTGTTTGGAGGTAGAAAGTTACTTGGTTAAGTACCATCACATTGGACAGTGGGTTGAAGCATTTTTCAACGGGGTGGTGCTGATGATGCTGTTCCATCCACCTGCTCTCATTTATTAAAGCTTCAGCATCGTATCATTTCAGTTGAAATTTAATTGAGGTGCCCAGCACTGTAGGTTTTAGCAGTACAAGCTTGGCCTTTCTATCTCTTCTCAGCTTTCACTGGTGATGGGTGCTCTTTGAAAGTGGCTTTAACTTTAGCCAACTTAGAGTTCAGTTGGTTGGACAGCAGTCTGGGGAGACTGAATGGGTATTAAGTGGCTTATGTATTAATATAACTGCTTGCTGCAGTGAGATGTTGTTTATGTGCTCTTTAGTCATCATTTACTTGCAGTTTGCTAGGTTCATGGGATACATGATGCCTGAGGCTTAGTGTCACACACATCCATGTCTGTGACACAAAACTTATACTTGTTCCTCATCAGTGAGATCTCAAAAGCTGAATCGTCATCTGCAGAATTGATGAGAGAACTTCTCTGTGCACTTTTATGTGTTTTCTGAGAATGGCTGTGTTTGCAAGCAGTGTGGGGTTCTCTTTCAGGAGACGTACGTTGGCAGGATGGGAAAGTCTCTGGGACTGTGTACAGTGGTGAAGAAAAACTCACCCACCTGCTAGTGAAGGTAAGGTGCAAGCAGTATAACTTTGCATCTTCAAAGATATCCTTGGAGTCTTCAGGATGACTGGAAACCCCTCAACACCGTTCCAGCATCTTTCAAAATAAATAGGGAAGATCTGAAACTAAGACTGCTGAACTATAAAGACAGAGCCTAGGGTAAATGTAGGTGGAAGGGGAATTATTAGCAAATCATTTAGGCAAAGTAAAGCTGGGCAAATGACTGTCTCTGTGAAAACATCATGTAAAGATAACTAGAATCCAATCAGATGAGACATTGTTTTGAGTAAAAAGAAAGAAACTGGTAACAAGTGAACTGGAAACCGATTATGACTTTTTAACTCAGGGAATGGTGGAAGGCATAAAATTGCTGTAGATCAGCTTTGGCAAGCCCCCTGACAGATGTGCCTTCACCGTGGGCTGAGGTGAAAGTATCCTTGGCTGTCCTGTTACTGGGAGGCTCTGGGACCCTTGGACTGGAACAGCTTCACTAAGGAATACTAAATTCCTTTTGATTTAAGCTAAAAAGTTTGAAAAATGTTTTTTTGGCATTACTGTGTGGTCAAAATCATTCAACAATGGAGCACTGGCATGCTTCAGTGGTGTCTTTGTTAGGTCTGTTTACCTACTTGAGAACTTTTCCTTCTGAGAAGGTTGGAAAATAACCTAAACAGCCTAAAGGTCTGTTTTCAAATATACCTACTTCAAGAGGGGTTTTTGCAAGCAAGGGAAGTCTAGTCTTCTTGCTCCTGGGAAAGCTTTTCTAACAGCTGTAGTGAGAGCTGTTTGGTGGCTGCTATAGCTGTTTTCTTCTGTGCGTTGTCATTTTCTTTGCCGCTTCTGGGGAAACATGGAGTTCAGAGCAGCCTTTCTAGAGGGGCCACAGCTTGGATCGAATGTTGTGGAAACATTCCCTCTGTGTTGATTATTCGCTGGTTTATTCTTCTGTATTTCTTTTAACGTCCCTGCAGTTGCTTTTTGATCTTGACTGCGGGAGGTCGGAACTGGTCTGTTCCAGCCTTATCCTGTGAGTCCACAGTTACAGAACAAGCATGAAATACTGGTTTCCACGGCCACTTTTGTTGTGGTGTGGGTGGGCATTTGTGCTTTTCTAGCTGCTTCAAAATTCTCCTTTAATAGTAAACTTGAAAACTAGTTCTGCAAAGTAACTTTTTAGCCTACATTGTTTAAAGAAATCATAGGGTGCATATTGTGTTCTTTTTTTAAAATAGCTAAATGGTTAAACCTGTCTTTAAAACAAGAAATATTGCTGTGTTACAGAATCACTCCAGAGGTCAGAATGCCCTAGAAAAACAAATGATTTTTTTTCCTCACCCTCAGCTATAGCTTCCCAGCTTGTGGTATTTACTTGCAGCAGAAGTGAAGTCCAAGGAGATCTGCAGTATTGTTACAGCTAAATGCAGCTAATTTGCTTATGCAGTGCATATAGTAAGTTCTCAAATCTGCACTGATAACTCAGTGCTTCAACTGCAAGGCTAACTTTCTGTCTTTGTTTTCTGGAGGTGTATGAAGAGTTTGCCTGGAGTAATCCTCTCCATCCGGATATATTCCCTGGTTTGAGGAAGATGGAAGCAGAAGTAGTGAGGATTGCCTGTACGCTTTTCAATGGGGGCCCCAACTCTTGTGGTGCTGTAAGTAGCCTGTCTTCATGTGTCCCCTGAACATTTTGGATATTTCTGACTTCAAGTGCAAATGCATCTTCTGCTCTCCAGCCTAGGTGGAGGTCAGGCTCATTCTGGTACATGCCATGCCAACATAGTTGTACGGAAGACAATTGCTAATTGCCCCTCTTGGTGAAGCTTTATGAGAGACTATTTAACTCAAGGAACTAGTTCTCTAGACAAGACTATTTACTTCAGCCTTTTTTTCACACTCTTAAATGATACAGGCTAGATGGCAGTTGGAAAAAGAACCAGTGTAATGTAGCCTGTCTGGTTGTCAGGGATGGATGATGAACAGAGCAGTGTCACTTTGAGTAGCTCCCCTCAGTTTCAATCTCTGAACTGGAAATCTGTGAGCCTGCCAGAATGCTCAGATTGAGGACAAGGCTAGCTGGCTGGCTGGCTAGTCCCCAACAAACAGCTCAAAGTGTTGGTGATCAAGCAGGCATGGCATGTATTGTCATCTGTCCAGCTGGAAAGCTGACTTTCCAGGCTTTCCAGTGTACTATGGTGGAAACCAGTTTTAAGGCCTCGATAGTGTTCCTAGCAGGAGTCTAGATGGGTGTTTATAAACTGATGCTTTCAGAGTCAGTCAACAAGCAAAAGATGTGAAGTTGCATGGTGAATTATTGTTATGAAAATAAGCTATGGCTTCTTATGCTGCTCTCTCCCTTGTGTTATCTTTTTAGTAAGGATCCTGAATTCCTTAGGCCAAATTCTCTGTTTATGTAGTGTGTGGGTCAGTGAGTTCTTATCTCCTAGTGTGGTGGTCAGGTGCAGCTGGCAAACAAACAGGCTGCTTAGTAACTTGTGAAGTAGTTCTATTTGCAGGAAGAATCCAGACTATTTTTCAGAGACTGGGTGTGAGGTGACAGCTGTCTGTAAATGTGTGAGGGAGGGAGAAGGCCACCAATGGCTGAAAATCAGTATGGGAAGGGTGCTGACACAAGAGCTTTTGAGGAGAACTGGCCTTGAATGGCCTTAATCTGACAGTTGGAGTCTTGATTGTGTTAAGGAGGTAAGTACTGGAGTAGCATTGTAGTAGGTGTAGCTCAACCAACTGGATTGAAGGTGAAACTTGACTGTGCAGTGTCTGAGAGTGTAAGATGTGATTTGCCTTTGATAGCGGAGTTTGCACCCTGTTGCCTATCTTGTCTTCTTAGGACTGTATTCCTTGTATTACCTTCAAGTTTAGAGAAGGAACATGCCTCTTTGCTTATAAAAAGCAGTTAGCCTCACCTCATCTCCTTCCTGGCTTGCAGTGCTGAGAACACCAGTGAGATTATCCTTGGAGTGGGGAAGAAGCTGTGTCTAAAGCTGTTGAACTCATCTTTATCAGCAGCTGAGATGTCAATTGATACAACAGTCAGATAACTCTGACACACTTACTGTATGCTTGGAGGACTTTGCTTGCTGAAGTCTGCAACATATGTGTGCAGTTTTTGTTACGTAAAGCATGTGTTGTATATGTGTCACCCTTGGCCCTGTGTGCTCTTTCACTGAAATCTAAAAGTAGAATTGCCTAAGAGGGGAAGTTCGATACAGGTAAAAAACTGCTCCAAAACACTAAGATGGTGATCACAGCTAACATGAGACCTCCACAGATGCTCTCTGGGGAATCCTGCTTTTCCCTCTGTCTTCCCCTCATTCCTGAGGATCATGACATAAAGTTGTGGTTAAGATTCAAACAGAAGCAAAGTAAACAGGTGAGCATGCAACCTGTGGCAGTTACATTTTGGTTGGTTGAACAGTCAAATCTGCATGATGAGAAGGGAGGGTTGAAAAGCTGATTGGCCGGAAACAGAAGATTAATTGCATCCCTGTAATTATCTTGTCCAAATGAGTCTCTCCAGTGGACCTTTTGTCTTCCTCCCACGTTGCCTTTCCTGACTGTGAAGTGTCCAGGGTTGCTACTCATTGATGGAGAGATGTGGGTGGATATGTGGAGGTCACATGCTCTTTAAGTAGCTGGGCTCAAAGACTTCTCTTATTTTCTTCTCCCCCAAACAGAATTAACATTTCGGAGTTATTTCTGGAGGCTTGGACAGTTACACAGTCATTTTAAAAGAGGGGTTTTTTTTCAGATTAATGTTATGCTTTCTGTCTCTGGAAGGCCCTGCTCTAGCTGGTTGCTCAGACTGCCACAGTTAAACTTCAGTAACCAGTGAGGCTGTAAAACAGAGAGATGGCTAAACCAGGGAGGGCACAATGCTGGGAGTTACCTTTATCTTCAAATTCATCTGTTTAGGAGGTGCTGCTGGCTTTTTCTATTGAGAAGGCTCCTTGTTCACTCTATTCAACTTTTGCAATGATGAAAACTAAGATGAATGTTTGGGGTGTTTTTTCCCGAATTTCATCGCTGTCATCTCTGAGAAGCAGTGTGTCTTAGTGCTAGATCCCTGTCCACTGGATTTACTAACCTGATTTAAGCAGCTGGGACTGCTTGTCTGATTTCATTGGTGCCTGGTGCTGGTCCCTGAAGGCCGATGGAGCTTGTTGGTGTTTCTGAAGAGTGTATGTGTGACTGTGCTATGTGGAAAACTTACCAAAAGTTTTTGTCTGTGCTTCTCAGTGAGGCAGTTTCACTTCCTTTGTGCTCCGATTTCCACAACGTGTTGCAAAACAGCACTTTATGGTGCTGCTCCGTCTGGGAAAAGCAGCGCAGTGACACATTTGTGCTGTTCCCAGGGCTTTCAGCAGCCTGGGGATGTCTGTATGGTCCTGCCTTGTGTCATGCGGGCACCTTCCTAAGCGGGATCTCTGGAGAGCAGTCCCCTACTTCCTCTTTGAAGATTTTCAGTGTGTTTAATAAATGCTAAAACGAAACATGCCTTTTTAGATTTCTGAATGTTGAACCAGATGAGCAGCTTGCATTATTTACAGGAGTTGCCTTTATCTGAGACATGGGGGCTGTAATTCTCCTTCATTTAAACATGGGCATAAAACTGCTAACAATGCCCTTGTGGTGAGGGGTGTGCTGGCATGCCTTTTGCCTTAAATTGCATAGAGAGATGTTCCAGGTTTTTAAGCAGTTTTTAAAAATAATTATTTTCAGCAGCAGATGGATGCTTCCTATTTCTCACTAATTACTACTTTTGTTCTTGCTTTTAATCGTGTTACACGAGAGCAAAGAGGTGGGCATTGGTGATTTTTGGTGCCCATGAGATTCTAGTCACATTCTTGCAATGATTTGAAAGGACTAATTAATCTCAGCACATAGAAGAGGAACGGAGGAGTTTGTTCTTGTCTGATGTGTGCATATGTTCCTGTTCACAAGGTGCTTTGTTTTGCAGTGCTGTGGATTTCCCTTGTAATTTGGGGGAGAAATCACCACTTTTATGCAAGCTTCAATGATTTTCTTTTTTAGTTTTTTGAACTTTAAAAAGAAAGGGCAGCTTTGAAGTTCAGGGAAACACTGAGGGGGGAGGGAAGGGGTGTGCACACGTGTGTAGTTGATGTTGGTTTCTCTCTGAATTCTTTGCACTTACTCTGCAGCTGAAGACAAGAGAGAGGAGGCAAAATCAGCAGATGCAAACCTGAGCATCCTGTAGAAACCATCCTGTCTCTTTTCTCCTAAACTCTGGGGCTTCCAAACTGTTGTATTGCTGGCTGCACATATGAAGTAGAGCTTTAACAATGCCATGTGAGTGATGTGTCTTGGGGGGGATTTAAACTCTGCAGATCTGTCAGGTTTTATCTGTAGTGATGAGTGGGTCACCTTGAGAGAGACAACTAGAGGAATTTACAACCTGCAGGTTTACAGAGGTTTTATGCAAGTCTGCCACTACGTTATGAACATGCAGTGGATTGTTGTATGTTTTTACTCCAGTGCTACCTTGGAAATAAATTGTAGTTTGCTTTCTTATTCATGGGATAAACTTTTGTAAAACTTTTGGTGAGCTTTGTCTCTGAGGTCTGAATGGATGTGTTTCCTAAGGTGAAAATACAAGAAAAACTTTAGACATCATGAACCAGAGTGGTTCTTTTATGTCTGACAGTTTGACAGTGATATGCAAGCGGCATGGCCAAAGAAATCCTTGAACAGAGACTGTAGAACTTATTGATTGTTTAATGTTGAGGTTCCAGAGCACTGGGATTTGGGGTGGGGGAGCAACAGAAGGGATATACCGAGTTTAGAAAGCAGGAGAGATGTTTTTCCCTGTGCTTTCTCCTTTGCCCTCCCATTTGGAAAATAATAAATTGGGAACAAAAGAAGTCTGCTTGCCTTTTCCATGCAGTTTGCCTGGTTTTTGAAGATAGCGCAGGGTTGGAAAGCTGCTTAAAACAATGCCTGTTTCCAGCCCCTTCTCCCCATGGCATTGCTTGAGCCTGTGGACTTTCATTTAGAGGAGAGAAAAAAATACTTGTGGAGCCATTGGTGGGTGCTGAATCACTGCATGTTGGCCAGCTGCTGGTGTGCCATAGGCTGTGGGGAAGCTCCATCCCGTGACAGTGATTCAAGCCCTGGCTATAGCAGAATGAGTTTGCTGTTGAGAGCGAGGCTGACAAAGCCTCCTGTAAAGGAGCAGGCTCTCTCTGCAGGTATAAACCGCATGGACCAAAAGGGTTTTTGCTGTTATAGCTGTCCTACACTGAAGGTGCTGCTGTAGATCAAGCTGCTCTGGCACATCGCCATGGTGGAGACTCATGTTGGTACCAATGTGGTGATTGTGGGCCAATTTAGGAAGCTGATCTGGCTGAAATTCAGTTTGAATTCAGTGTTTTTTCAGCAGCCTGAACAAGCTTTCTGTGTGGTCATCTGCATGCCAGTCTTTGTGCCTGGGCATTCAGTAACATGAATCCCAAGGTTGCCAAATCACGCCTAGCAAAGTTTTCACGATCATTGCAATGTTGTAAGCAATGTTGCAAGCAGTGTTACAAGTATGTGATAAACTCATTTCTCTTCTCCCACCTGGCAGTAGGAGGGCAATCCATGTTATACCAGCTGGTTGGTTTTTTTTTTTGTTTTTTTTTTTTTCCCAAAGGTAGTAGCTGACAACTTCACAGATCTTTTCGTAAGAAGGTGGAGAAGTGAATGACACAGCCCATAAAATGCTTAGGACATTGTGTTCCTGCTGCCACCTATTTCCTTCACAATAAATGCAATGATTTCTCTATCCAGTGTCAGGCTCTGTGAGCGTTTATCTGCGACAGCTGTTGCTTTTAAACTACCAAAAAAGAAGAAATTGTCTGTGGTGTGACAGTCACTTCCATACTGCCTGTGGTGGCAGCTGTTGCTAGCTTGGGTCATGTTAGGAACAAATGTGGCAGGCTGTTTTGTTTGCCTGTGAACTTTGTTCCTTATATCTGTACTTAATGTTTAGTCATTCTCATGCAGTCACACTTCTTCTTTGCATTTTAGGGATTTGCAGCTATGTCAGCTGAGGAGGAAAAAAAAAGAAAATCCAGACTAGCAGATGTCTTAAGGCATGCAAATGTGATTGCATCCTTTTTATGTTTATTTTTTGGGGGGAAGAGGTTAAAAGGGGAAATTACAGTTGGTT
>NW_009942904.1:0-15446 GCF_000696875.1 Nestor notabilis | reverse complement strand
CAGATCTTAGGATCAAAATGAGTCCTCTGTAAGTGCTGTAAGTAGCTTTTGATGCCTCTTTTTCACATGTACTTGTGTATGTCTGTCCCAGGTACCCCCAGTCCTCAATTTATGGCTCACCTAGCATAGTAGTCAGTCAGTCCTGCAGGCTGCTTGAAAAACCAATCTCACATTTTACTAGGTTAAAATTTTACTTTGGAAGGTTTATGCCCACACACTTTTTTGTGCCCTGCATGTCAGACCTCATAAAGGCTAGCTGGCCAACAAGAGACAGTCCTCCCACTTGAGGAATTTCTTCCTGTGAAGAGTTTTGTTTATTTTTTTTGCAAGAGCTCTAGAGTTCTAGTTTGCAACAGTAAACTTGGCTTGTATGTGTACCTTCCTCTCTTCCACCTCCTGGTGCAAGCATCCTTATTCTCCTATGGTCGGGGTGAAGAGGGCTAGGAAAGCTTGGATAGGGGGTTGTGTGGGTACTGAGGGACTTGCTTGGGAGAGTAATGCAGAAATTCCTTCTGGTGTAAAATTTCTTGGGTCCTTGAGGTCTTAGAAGCTCTGGCCTGGTGTGACCAGACCAATGCTGGCCTCTGCAGAGAGAAGGTTGGAGAGAACACTCTGCTCTGCAGTGTTTCAAGTTCTGGGAAGGTTTTGTTGCTCAAGAGCAGAGGCAACCCTGAGCTGGCTCTGTGCCTCAGTGTGGCACTGCTCCAGACCTAATAAACCCTGCTGGACCTCAGTTGACTTAATACAGAATCAATTTTGTTTTTTCCATATATGGCATAATTAATCTGTAATCCAGATAAACACTCCACAGGTAATCAAGAGCTAAGTATGTACTAGCAGTTTCATGAGGTGTGGTCATGTTTGCCAGCTAGTGACTGTGCAGCATGATCCCGTCTTGTTAGGCTTTTGGGTTGAATTTTTTGTTTGTTTGCTTTCCCTTTTCTCCTTCCCCTTTAAATAGGAGAGTCAACATTTACTTAAATGTGCACTTTCAAGCTGAATGTCAGAAAGCTGCCTTGAGCTGTTTAGTGGGTTCTGCTGCCCTTGAAAATGTGAGTTGTCCTGTTCATCTCTTGCTTCAGAAGCATCTCTGGGCAGACATGCTGTGGCAGCATCCTTTTTTTTTCTCTCTCTCTTTTTTTTTTTTTTTCCCCTTTTCTCTTTTGCAACATCCATGTAAGTGGTTGTTTTTCTTGTTTGCTTCTTTTTTTCACAACAGATGACATCTGGAGGGACTGAGAGCATTCTGATGGCCTGCAAGGCATACAGAGACCTGGCTTATGAGAGAGGCATCAAACAGCCAGAAATGTGAGCAATAATTCTGCAGCTTGTTTTTTGTTTTGGGGGCTTGTGGGATTTACTGTTCTTCTGAGTTGAGGTGGCTGCTAGACCTCAATAATCCTTTATTTCATAGCTCATTACCATCTCCTCTGTGTCTATCTGTGTCTGAAGGAGAGGAACCAGAGTCAAAAGAACAAGTGCAAAAGCACAGGAAACTAAGCAGCCTGGGGGGCATGAATGTTGCTGGGGGGCTGCAGTAGCTATTCTATACAGATGTATTTTGGCAATACCTTTTGATATGAGCTGCTCTGGACAGAACCTGCTCATATCAGCTTTGGGACCCTCTCGAGCAGAGATTGTCAGGCCCTTTGAAGTGTTTAAGGGTTTTGATTTATTCAGTTCAAAGAAGGTTTAGCCTGAAAACTCCAGGACTAAAGTTGGGGCTGGTTAGAGCTGAAAGGAGGAATTGTGCTAATCGTTACACTTCTAATAAAGGATTTGCTCTCTCTAACGTCCTCCTTTTTTCTAGACAGTGCAGTAAAAAATGTTTCTCTGGTTAATTGCTTATGAGGGAAAAATGTAAAAAGAGATGAAACACTGTGGTGTTCATCTTCTGCTGAATTCCTGCAGTTCTTTTCTTTCCTGTCTAACACTTTTGCATGCTATTAAAGGCCCTGCTAAAGATATGATGCCTTAGAAAACGAGAGATTATTTTCCCCAACTTTTTTCCATTTTTTGGTCTGTGTGATTTTGGGCTAGTTGAAACATGCAGTTGGTCTGTTTGTGACATGTCTGTCACACACAAATATATACAGGTTGATCTTTTGGTCTTTTTGCTTTTTCCCCTCCTGTTAAAGGTAAAGCCTAGATGCTGCCTGGGTTGACACATGCAATCTGTTACTTTTCCAGGTTGGTCCCCGTGAGTGCTCATGCGGCATTTGACAAAGCAGCACACTACTTTGGACTGAAGTTGATTCCCATACCATTGACCAAGGCTATGGAAGTGGATGTTCAGGTATCACTTTAGGCAGCACAGCACTCTTTCTGTGGGAAATTAGCATTGTCATTGTATAGCAAATAGCAAGAAATCTACCTATCCAGGAAGCAAGTCAGTGGATAGAGAGGGATGAATGCTTCCTGGAAGTAAGTTAAAAATGCAGGAGTAAGTACGTGTCATTGCAGATAAGGTTTTGTTTGAAATAATGGGATGTAAACGATCTCTTTATCCTGTGTGATTCACATAGAATAAAATAATTTATGTATTTCAGAAATAGCCCCAGATTTCTGATGAGGGAGAACAAAAGTGTTCTGGTATTTCCAAGTGGATGAGTTAAATGACTCAGTTGATATCTACTGATGCTTGTAGCTTGTTGCTTTGCTTTTTATAGGCTTTTGTGCGTTGGTTTTAAGACCAGACGCTGCATGTTTTCACTTTTTATCTTTTTTGGCAGGCACTTGGTAAATGGAATATGAGCATCTTCTCTCTTTAAATCTTCAGGCAATGAGGAGAGCTATCTCTAAGAACACAGCCATGCTGGTTTGTTCCGCTCCCCAGTTCCCTCATGGAATTATGGACCCAATTGAAGAGGTGGCAGAGGTATGGCACCCCTGGGACTTCTGGGTGCTGTAGCAGTAAACCCGGCATCTCCTTCTGTACAAGAGCATCGGGGGTGTTCCAAGATGCCAACCAGTGAATTTGGTGGGAGGAGCAGACTGCTTGGCAGAGTATTATTGTCCTCAGATCAGGTGTTAACCAACAGCAGCATAGGTAGGACACAATTCGGAAGTGAGGAGGAATATGAAACTTTTTTTTTTTTCCTCACTCTTAATTGCTGTGAGGTGGTGAGGTCTAAATACCAGATACTACCTCTGAGCGTTGTAATGCTGTTTGCATGGGACTGGATTTTGGGCTTGAGCTGGTGCATGTGGTGTGTCACAGCAAGGCAAAGCAGCAAGTCTTTTGCACATGCTTCGTCTCCTGAATTCTTATCTGCCATAAACTTCTGCTGTAACTGAAGATATGTATTGTATATGTGACTTACTGTGCTGATGCACCCACTGAGGAACCAGCCAGAAGGGCTCATTCTTTGCTACCTGAAAGGAAATAACAGCAAAATAGTCCTGAAATGAAATAACAGCAAAATAGTCCACCTAGTAGAAAGGCTTTGATTTAGGCCCTACTGGTTGTAGCAAACTTGGCACAGAAGCCTGACTAATGCACGGAGGGAGTAGGAGTCACAGGGCTGAGATCTTATTTTACAAACATGCCTCTTGATTTTTCTCTCTGTGCTCCAGTTATTTATTTCATATGTAACCAGCCAGGTCTTCTGACCTTTTCATTTGGATCACACCCTTACACTTTATTGCAGATGCTCAGACCACATTGTCACATCCCTTTGGCAGACACAGCAAACTGCCAGAATGCGATGTTCTCTTTCTTCTCACTGGCAATCTTCACATACGTGGAAGGCAGAGAAGGTGTCCCACAAGTAGCCAGCCCTCCCAGATCTTCTATCCTCAATGGCTTGAGAGTGGCACGATGTTCCCAAACAATCCAGGAAACTAACTGTGAAATGCAGAGTACCTTTCGGTGACTGGAGTTTGGGTGCCCTAACTGCGTCATTTTCTTGCCTGTTTCATATTGCTCACTAGACTGTCTTGTTTGCACACAGCTTGCGGTGAAGTACAAAATCCCCTTCCATGTCGATGCCTGCCTGGGTGGTTTTCTCATTGCTTTCATGGACAAGGCAGGGTTCCCTCTAAAGCATCCATTCGACTTCCGCGTAAAAGGTGTGACCAGCATTTCTGCTGATACTCACAAGGTAAGAAGTGGGGAGAAAGGTCTTCCAGTGCTTTCACTTCTGAGGAGTGACTCCTGATGCCATCCCTGCCTTTAGGTACATTTCTGCTTTGCTATGTGGAGAGGTGCTGAAGTGCAGGGGTAGGGGCTGCTCTATTCAGGTGCTTTGTGCAATGCCCCAGAGTACAAATGGGATCTTGGTGACTGCATGCAGTGAGTGCTTGAATGTGTTCCTGTGCCCTCTTGCTGCTTTTTAATGCTTTCTGTGCCCCTTGCAGTATGGCTATGCTCCCAAGGGTTCTTCAGTGGTGTTGTACAGCGACAAGAAGTACAGGAGCTACCAGTTCTTTATAGCACCTGACTGGCAAGGGGGCATATATGCCTCCCCCTCCGTGGCGGGCTCCAGGCCTGGTGGAATCATAGCTGCATGCTGGGCAACTCTGATGCACATAGGAGAATCGGGTTACGTAGAGGCTACGAAGAGGATCATTAAAACGGCTCGTTTCATCGAATCAGAGTATGTGCGTGCCTTAGCGTTTCGATTGTACTCTTTAACCCTGTTCTGGACTCCTCCTTGCAAACTGCATTTATTTCTCTTGCAACTTTTCCCTGGAGCAGTTATAGCACGTTACCTGCTGGTGGGGATCTACTGGGCAGTTATGGGAGAAGACGCTTTGTTTGTGCCCAGGTGCTGCCCTGTGCCAGGTAGCTGGGAGGCACAGAGAGGAGGGGTGCAGGCGTCTTTATTTAGCTGACTTTGTTTCTAGAGTTTCTTCTGTCTCAGCCATAACTGAGGGGGAGTCTGGATGACTAAAGAAGGGTTATATTCTCTTGTTGGAATGCTTGTGTTGCTATGTGAGCTGATAAGCTGTTTTTCTCTGCTACTCTGTCTTCCCTTGCCTCTCTGTCTTTTCCATTTCTTCCTGATTTTTCTTGATTTTAGGGCTTGTAATGACCTGAATCCTCTTGTCAGTCCCAGTAGCCAGGGATACTTTTTTGGTTTGAATGTGCGTATCTGTTGCTTTCTGTAGTTTTTCCTTTAAGGCTCCAGATAGATGGACAGAATGTCTTTTCCTTCTAACCCTTGTCAGTCATTTCTTTTCTCTTTTTTCTTTTCAAGGTTGAGAAAAATTGACAGCATCTTCATTCTTGGGAAGCCTGAGGTGTCCGTCCTCTCCATTGGTTCGGACACTTTCGACATTTATCGATTATCTAATTTCTTAGCTGCAAAAGGATGGAACTTAAATGTCCTACAGTTTCCATCAAGGTGAGTTTGTGGAGTGATGTACGAATCCAGGATATGCAAGATGGTCATCTTCAGGCCATGTAGCTGTCGTAACATGCTGAGTGGAGTTGTCCATATCTGATAAATTCCCTCTGCAGAGGAGGAGGAATTACTTTTGTAATTGCTGATATGTAGCAGTTACTGCAGTGACGATAAGGCAGTGGTAATTTTAATGAGACTGGCAGAGGACAAATCTGAGGCTTGCTTTCTATTTACCTCTGTCTAATACAAGCAGAAAAATATAAATAGCCAGGGTGTTATCTCATGTTAGTTAACTGAGGGTTTGTAGATGTATTTTTTAGTATCTCCCTGCTGCCCACTGAAAATGAAGGTAATTTGAAGAACAGTGAAGGACTGATCATTTTCAGTGATCTTTCCATTTCCAGCCTGGTGTAAAATGAATGTTTTCAAATGAGGCTTTCCTTAAGTAGGCAGTTGTTTTTCTGTGGGTAAAAGAGGCCAGTGCTCTCAGATGTGGCTGCACTGAAAAAAATTTGGACTTTCAGTTAGCATGAGGTGAAGCCTAGAGAGCCTGAAGCAATAGCTCAGAGGTGTAAGTAGCCCTGTTCCTTCTGGTGGATATTAAATTCCATGCTGTGGGTGGCTGATGGCTTATCTAAACTGGAGAGGAAGGGGAGGGAAATGATGGCAAGGGTTACTGTGCTGGCAGGCAGCTGCATTTTTCTCACTAGAAGTATCTAGAATGGGGTGAGAAAATTATAGGCCTTTAATGCTCTATGGTGAAGTCAGGAAGGCAGGAGGAGTTGCAATTTTGCAAAAGAGCTGAACTCTACGCTAGCAAATATTTTGCAGGGATTACTTTTAATTGAAAGGGAGTGGGATCATCTTCTTCCATTATACTGCTGAAACGCTATTTTAAGGAGGTACACAATTGTTGCTGGCAAAAGAAGGACTAAATTGCTGTCAGTTGCTCAGAAAATGTGGAGCTGTACATGCTTGAGATGGTTAATCTCTCCTGTCTTTTCTGCCTGCCCAGCATTCATCTCTGCATTACGCAATTACACACAAAGCCTGGTGTTGCTGAACAGTTCCTGAAAGATGTCAAAGACAGCATTGAGGACATCATGAAGGATCTCAATGCCAAGACCACAGGGATGGTAAGGAGGCCAGCCATAGAGTGTGAGGGTATGTTTGGGTGAGTGTGATTCTCTGATGGCATTAGCAATCCTATGTAACAACCTTCTCTTCTCTGCTTAGGGAGCCATCTACGGAATGGCCCAGTCCGTCCCAGACAGGAGCTTGGTAGCAGAGATTTCTCAGGCATACTTGGATGGTCTCTACAGCACGGATGTTCTTTGCAGTGAAAAGCACATGAATGGCTCCCCCAGCCACCACTGACTGTAGAGCAACAATTGGTGCCTTGCCAACTAGCACTGGGGTGGTTCTGAAGGTTTCCTAGGGGAAGAGATTGCAGTAAGCCTTTGTTCCTACAGTTGCAGGTCTGATGGTGGCTTGATCTTGGAAACTTCCCCATCTTAGTCTGTTTTGAAATCTGCATTATTTTCATGCCTGACTTTAGTTTTAGGGCTTTTCCTCCTTTCCCTCTGCTTATTTTCATCATAATTATTGATAGTAAATTGAATGTCCATTCCACAACTCCAAATTCCTCAGGTATTCTGCATGTCACTTCATTCCTTGCTCTTTCTTCTTCCTCAGACCTGGTATTCAGCTGATGACCAGCCAAGTGTTAGATTTGAGTTCTCATGTTGTGTTACAAAGCTTCAATCTTCTCAGAAGTTAAAGATAGAAAATAAATTGAAAATTTTGTTTTCTTTTGAGTATTCCTGCAAGCTACTGCATTTAACAGACTGTGCTGGAAGCCTTTATATCTATAATAATGCAGAGCTGATAAACTGGCAAAGGAGAGATGGTCATATACTCTTTTTGAAATCCTCTCTAGAGATCTCAGTGAGACTGCAATCAATATCTGCCGAGAGGGGGAAAAGTACACAACACAAAATCCTTTTCTCGAATCTCTTGGTTTATATAACATCAAAAATAGAAACCAAGCAGGTAGTGTAGGGAGAGGAACTAAATGGTACTGAAAATCCTAGGTACATAGTAACTGTTTTGCTTCCCTGCCTCCTCTAGAAGACATGCATTTACCACCTAGAGTGCTGTTGTACCTTGCACAATTCTGGAGGGATATGCAAAACAGTGATTTCACTGTTCATAACTTGAAGGTTTTGCACTATCTCACAATGCTGTCGTAGAGTCAGTCAGGCCCTGGCATGTGTCATGGCTATGGACTTCATGTGCAAACGGATGGCACCAAAGCTGACCTTTTTTTACCATGATCTTTTAGTATAAAAAGGTGACTTTTGTAACAGTAGTAATCTCTGCTCTTTGCACTGATTCTTTTAAGGCACATTCTCAAAAGGGCATTCACCATTGTGCCTTTATGCTTCTCTGGCTTTTTTTGTGGGATGCCAGGGAGGGTTTGAGGGTTCAGCTGTTGACCACAACCTTTGCTGTGGTCATTTCCTTATGGTACTATACTGAATAAAACCTCAAAGGCAAACTGGCCTCAGAGAAAGTTCTTGTCTATAAGGTAGAATATTAGTTGTATTGAGCCAAATCCCTTCACAGTATTATAAAAATGCTTGTATAGCTCTGAGAGGTAGATGTTAGATAGGATGCAGCAAGTTGGAAGTATTCAAGCCTTGGGCATGTGGATCACCCTTCCTATTTTTCTTCACTGTTTTCATGGTGAGAGAGTTTTCCCAGTGCAGCTTGTGAAGCACTTGTGGCCTTAAGGACAAGCAAGAAAAAAATCTCTTGAGTTATTAAACAGCAGAAGAGTTACTCCTGCAGGGCTTTCCCATGTGTTTCCTCTCAGCTTTTTGCATGCTACTGGGAGTTTCCCAGGCAGAGTTCAACACTTGGGAGAAGACTTTGTGCCATGTTTGCACAGACTTGTGTAGGGTGTCTGAAGGCATTTGTCTCTCTGCTATAGTGTTAGCCTGAAGCTGACCCTTGCTGGCTTAACATAGCTGAAGCACACACTGGTACAATAGTTATACTTAATAAGGTTACTAAGGTTACTTAACAAGTTGCTACACAAACCAGTGCAGCCTTGGGCCCAGTGACTGTGGGGAAAGATACTTGCTTTTTAACAGGTTTGTTCTCAGTGCTGGGAGACAAAAGTATTTTGGCCATCTGCCCTTAAATTGATGACTTTATGTATGTCTCTGAGCCCTTCTGAAAACATCACATTTGAATTGCCTGGTAGTCTCTTGATAGTGTTACCAGCTCTGCCTCAGCATTTATGTTGAACCTATTTATTCTATTAACATCTTGCTAATGTGACCATTACTGCATCTCTGAGTTTGCAGTACTCTGGGGACAGTTTTAAGTGTCTGGCTACTGTGATGGTTCTCTTTTGAACCGAGATTTAAAAAACAAAACAGAACAAAAAAGGGAGGTACTCTTTTTGTTTCTGCTTTAAAAGAAAGAGTGGATGGATTGGGCTAGGTGAAGGAGAGAGAAACTCCCTTCTCTTCCCCGGTTGCACCCTCCTCCGAAGTAGTAGGTGGATCTAACAGATCAGTGCTCCATTTCACATTTTTGGATGTATTTGAAGAAGTTATTTGTAAATCAATGTATGCTATTCCAGGCTTCACTTGCTGGTAGTATTTGTGGGTTTAATTGTTTTATGTGTATTTGTTCTATACTGTAATTGTAATCTTCTGATCAGGAATAGGCCACTGTAATTTACTGGCATGTAGTCTTTATTCATCCTTGTCATCTAACATGTAATCTGCATCTCCTTTATCATGCCAAGTGGTCTTAGAAAAATGGTGTGATTAAAAGGCTGCATAATTATTTAAAAGACCAAACAGAAGAATTTTATGGACTGGATTACGATCTGAAACCGGATGATGCTTTCAACCTGGAGGGGATCTTCGTGACTATTAATTCCTGCAAGATTTCTGACCTTCAGGTGCTCCAAGTCAGACACTTAATCTGTGCTTGTACAAAGCACTCCCAAGGGATTTTCGTGCTCTTAGGTACTAGACTGAAAAATATCCAATGGGATGGACCAAGAAGAGATGTATGTCTTCATGCCATGGATTTCATCTGCACTTTTCTGATGACTTGGGGAGAGGGGAGTGGAAATGTTGCCTGCAACACAATAATATCTTGCCCAGTAAATACACATTGACTTTTTAATGAACAAATGGGATGAGTTCATCTGATGGTAGTATTCTGTATTGCTCTAATTTGCCACTGTAAAACTTTAGGCTGAAATAGATGAAGATATTGTGAAAATGGGCCTAGTTTGTATTAAAACGGTGCATTTAGCTACTTAGGTTCATTGAACTCTTTATTTTTCCATTTTGATGCTCACTTGAAAGAATGGGGACCTATTACTCCTGCTCTTTGCTCATGCACAGTCTAGTCTGTTGCAGGGAGATCAGTTCATGAATGTTACGAACTCTGCCTGAGGGCTGCTTTTTCATTCTGTTAAGTTACAGGTGGTGTTCATGGCTATGTCTTGTGTCATGTTCAAAGATGCTTAAGTTGTCATTTAAGAGCTATGATTTTCTCTTAATTCTTTATAGAACTTTTTTAAAAAAAAAACCCAAACCACCGATGAACCTCGATTGAGGCTTTGTAGCGTTTTTCCTAGACTGTTCTGCTTAAAGCAGCTACTGCTTGTTTCATAGCAAAATGTTCCTGTTATACCAGAAACATAGAGTTTTGGCTGCAGACTCCCTGAATGTAGTGATCGTTGTTACTGGAGTTAAGATTTTACACCACCAAATCCACCTACAGCCTCTTTTTAGGAGGTATTCCACCATAAGCAGCCCCCGGCTCCTTGCTATGCTGCATTCATGCCTTTTGGTTGTGCTTTCCCTGTGTTCGTGCTTTGGCTATGGTACACATCTGACTTTAACCTAAGCAGTTTTTATCTGATCTGCTCTGGCTTTGATAATCTTATTCTCTTTCAGATCCCATTCGCTTTGAGGTGCAAGCCTGTGAAGGCACGTGCCATTTCTCTGTGTTGCTTCATTGACAAGCTTTTCCCTGGCAGAAGCACCTTCTTGAAAACTGTCAGGCCAGTACCTGCCTTGGGAAAACCTGTTGGTGTAATTTTGACAGTGAGGTCTCCTTCCAAACTGTCATCGGGTTAACCAAGACATTTATTGTAAACATTTTCAGTTGATATCCTACTAAAGGCCAGTTACAACAGGGGTGAGATCACATGCCTGCTTATAATACTGCTAGAGAGAGGTTACAGTAATAACCAAATTGCACATCACAGTTGCTGGTATGTTACAGAGAAACCAGAGGGTTCATGTACCATGTTTTAGATAGAAAGCATATTCCAGCAAGTAAGAAGAAATAAGACAGTAAGTGGCTGGATGGGGTCAGGCTCTGGAAAGATTTACTGGTGCAATTGTGTAACATGACTCCTGGTAAAAGGGCAGGTATATTGAAAGCCCCAGAGGCTCAGCAGTTTGTGGGCTGGTGGTGCTCAGCTAACAAAGAGTTTAAGAGTAGAAGTGGCAAGATCAGAGATAGATATGTGCACAGCGCCCAAGAAGTGCCTCCATCCATCTGAGCTGTGGTGGGGACTTCGGCATGATGTTAGGCAGTCTGGATCCAGGAACTAGCTTGGAAGCGGGGGAAGGTTCTAGATGCAGTTGTCTAGGCGAGACTGGGTTGTAGCAGCGGCACAGTTGATTTTTGGTTTTGTCTCTGGTCAGGAGAGGGAAGCTGCAACCTGCTCAATGAAGCTGGCCAAGTTGATGTCTCGCTCCGATAAGCCTCCACACTCATGGGTGCTCAAGGTGATGTGAACCTAAACCAGACAGACAGACCAACCAAGTGTTGCTGGCAGAAAAAGCCGGAATGGTTTTTCCCTAGTGCTGCAAACAGTTTGCATCTGATGAGGCAGGTAGCGCTATTACTTTCTGCAGGCTTGTTAGCAAAATTTCCTGGGGTGGGAGAGGTAGTCTGGCACTTTGCCTGGTTTTCTTCTTCCTACAGCTCATCCTGGCCACAAGCTGTCACTGGCACCCCTGCCTTGGTCACAGCACCTGCCTGTGCCCACTTTACAACTCACTCTGTCTTCAGAAACTTTTCCCCTTGCTGCTACTTCTGATACTGATTTAAAAAAATAACCCTGGTGCTGGCATCCAGGCAGCTACTGCTCAGCTGGACACGTAAAAAGAGGGGGAGGAAAGGATCTGTTAAGTGATAGCTGTTGGCTGTTTGTGATATGTGAAGGGAGTAGCATCTGAGGAAAGAGGTCCCACTGAACAGGTCTTGCTGCTGGTTTATGCCTCAAAAAAGGATATGCATCCTGCAGATCTCTTATTTGCCTCATCATCCCTGTTTCTTACCTTATTGTACACATTGAACCATTCGGGGTGGTGATCGAGTTTTTCTGCCTGTAGAGCCACTCTGGTCATGAAGCCAAAGGCCTATCCAGTGGAGCAAGAAGAAAAGTTACGTCTGAACCTGGCAATACATTGTTTTTCACCCCATTACTGTTAATTTTACACTGAACGTGTCTACGTAACCTAACCAAATGCAAGGCCTGGGATGTTCTGTATCTTTGTTGGTATTTTCTATAGATTTTCCTGTTTTGGGGAAGCTTTTCCCAGACAAATTTTGTGCTGGGTCGAGCCCTTTGGTTTCTTGGGCAGGTTATATTGCTCAGCCATTACATTTCAGGAGAAACATGGAGGGCTTTCTTTGACTGAGCCTTGCAGATGGAGCTCCCTGCTCTGCAAACCAAGTGTCCCACTTTGTGAAATCTCCATACAACTGATGCTCATACCCGGTTGAAGTCCTTGAAGTGGAACTCTTTGAAGATGGCGTCTCTGCCTTCCACCTCGTTCCACCCCACAGCTCTCAGGTTTGGCAGCAGCTGCTCCCTCTCCTCCGTGCTCAGCCTGTGGGCTTTTCCTGCCTGACACCACAAAAAGGAAAGGGAAGAGGAGAAGATCAGTGTGGCAAAGGTAGGATGAAGTGAATGTTCAAAGCAGCAAGGCATCCCATTGGTCATGGAGTTATGGGTCCATGGAGGCAACTGCAAGCTGGGTGGGAGGGTTAGAGTATCTGCATAGACCTGAACTGGGGGGTACTGATTATGAGGGATATCAGTGCTGTCCTCTGTTCCCTACTGTGGGTACCTAGGTCAAGGGCAGTCCAGCTTGCCACTTTTGTCCTCTGACCTGCAACACCTACCACTTTACCAGTATATATATATGGATTCATTATAACCTGAGGTACTAAGAAGTGATAGCTGTATAAGGTTAAGCTCCCAAATACATTACATCAAATTTTCTGGGAAAGAAAATCTGAAACTCTGTGATGACTTCAAGAACTAAGAGTGGCTTGAATTTGATGTTTGTGAAGTACCTTCTTAAAGCACAAGGGCTTTATTTGCAGGTCATCTGCACTGGAAGCTTGCTTTAGAGGAGAAAGAAGTGGTGTGAATCAGAGATGAGTCACACTAAATTGGAGTTCTGCTCCTTTTCCTTTTCAATCTCTCTTATATTATGATGGAGTTTAGGAGGCTGTTTCTGTCTATAAGTAACAAAGGGCAGAGGGAAGGATTGTGATTTAGCATTGTCTTCCGCTCTTAGGCAGAACTGCTGTTATTTGGGTTTTTTTTAAAGAGAAGGGGGGATGAGGAGAGTTCAGTTCTTGGTTTGGGGGAGTGAATATAGGCAAAGATGAAACTAAATTGGAATTCTTGGTGATGGGAGCTAACCGAGCCAGTGTATGTTCTGGCTCAGTAGGGAAGGATCAAGCGCAGAGGGCTGTTGCGCCACGTGAAAGGTTATGTTCTGACAATTAAAATGCTTTCCTAGTGGGTGATCTGATCTTTAAGTTGGTGAGGATTATTTTTTCTCAGTGACAAAAGCCAACATCTCTTTGCAATTTGTTTTCATTTACATGCTGTAGAGCAAAAGGTGGCAAGTCAGATATGAGTACCAACAAATAAAGAACACTTTCTGGTGGGTGTTTGGTCAGCAGCCCCTTGAGATGCTTGCTTGGGCATTGGTGCTCAGAAGTAGCATCTTAAGCAGCTGAGCAACTAAGGCAAATAGTCCTTTCCTATAGTATACCTACTCACAGGCCATACAAAACCAAAGAGTTGGCCATGGAGCTGATGTTTTTGTGGGTTGTTCTTTGGGTTTGCATGTTTTGAGGAAGACTGGAAAGATTATGCCCTATTCCAGTGTTACTGGATCTGTTAAGCCGTGGATTGGGCTGTGTGGGTGCCTACCTGTCTGCGTAGCTGTGACTCTTATACTTGGAGAAAGCTGTGAGCTGCAGAGCACTTCATGAAATGGAGAGTGCCAAGGTGTATGCTGAACCTTGGCTCAGGAGTGGCTGCAGGCGGGATGGTTCCTGTCCCCCTGGCATCGTAGCTGCATGCTCTCCCTCTTGCATGATGTTTGGGGAAAGCCTTCCTCACCTGTGCCTGCTCTGGCCTTGCTGGTAGCATTCAAACCACCCCATGCTGCCCTTCAGTTTCTGCAGTGTTGTAGATGGCCCCCTGTCAGCCCCAGATTCACCACCTCCCTGCTAATGTCAACCCCGTCCCTTCCTGAGCTCTGGGTTTGGAGGGAAGGTAGTGAGTAAACACAGATTAGTGCAATAAACTCTCAGCTGTTGTTGCCCTTCTGTGCTGATGGTGTGATAAGCCGGCGCAGGTAGCTTAGCAACTGGATAACGTGGGGACAGAGGCTGGCTCTGCATGGGGCCGCTGGCAGGGGGGCACCCGTGGAGGCTGCCCTGGGGGACTGGGATGGGAATGGGGTAGGGATCGTGCCAGGTTTTGAGACCAGAGGCTGAAACCTCCTGCTTGTGTATTGGTACTGAAGACAAGAAAGGCTATGTAAAGCCAGAGCTGTTGCTTGCCTGAAGTGGAGGAATATGGACGCAGGTGGCTGGGTTCCAAGCCAGCCTTCCCCAGACAGAGCAAGAAGCCAGGCTGCTTGGGAGGGACACGGCTTAATTGTTCTCTGAACCCTTTTCTGCGGTCATGACTAAGTGGGGGGAGGACTGGCCCTGGGGCTTTTTCCAGGCCCAGCTCCTCTCTGAGAGCCCAGCACCAGTGGGAGGCAAAGCCGAGCTGAGGTTTGGCCAACAGACCACACGAAAGCCAGCTCCTCTGGCTCTGTCTTCTGATGACAAACACTCTGCCTGGAGCACCCTCCATCCTGCTCCCTTCCCCAAAGAGGAACCCCCTCTTCTCCATCCCAGCACCCCATTGGCCAGCCTGCTGGTTTTATCGGTATAGCATTTAAATGCTTTCAGGTGCACTTACTCCTTTAAAACACACTATTCTCACTAAGGAAATTTAATTATTTTGTTTTCTTTTGCTGGCTCTCAACCGTCAATCCCAAATCATTGGGATTTTTTGTTTTGTTTTTTGCCAGCAGGAAACCAGTAGATGCATTGTGCAACTGAGGGAAAGGAACCAGCACTGGAAACTGGGAGAGCTTCAGACTTTCTAGAGATGAAACAACCCTTTCTGCCCAAACTAGTATCTTCCCTTCTAAGGCTGACTTGTCACATAGAAGAAGGTAAAGGGGGCAGCCCTGGTGTGAGCAGGAGCTGCAGGCAGGGCTGTAACGAAATATGCCGCAAGGCCCACTGTCTTTTGCTCCTATCCCACTGCTGTGAAAAAGCTGGTTTCCAGCTGTGCAGGGTGGGTTGGACGGGCAGTGCAGATGGAGCACATGTGGGGGTCGCACTGGCAAAGCTGCCTTGCTGACGGACCCTTTCCCTCCCCCTTGCGATGGAACCGAGCCTGGAGAGCGCTGGCTTCGGTCATTCAGCAGCAGCAGCCGGCTGTGTTACTTATTAACCGCAGCGCAGACCTCTGCTCCCTTCTCTCCCTTTCCTCCTGCCTCTTCTCAGAGACCGGAGTTGCTGCTCAAACCTTCCTGCCCTGTCCTTTGCCGCCGCCTGCAAAGCAACAGCCGGATTTCCCAGCAGCGACTCACCATCGCCTGTGGGTGTCCGTGGCCTCCGTCCCCGGTCCGGGCTGGGTGGTGCTCGCTGTACCGTAGCCCGGTGGTGCCG
>NW_009942903.1:3172-6193 GCF_000696875.1 Nestor notabilis | reverse complement strand
CTGCGCCGGGCGCTGCACCAGAGGAGCGATCTGGGCGCAAACCCTTCGGGGTTTTATTCCCTTTCTTCCCTGTGATTTGCGGTGTTTGCCTGGCTCTGCTCCCCGGCCCGGGGCCAGCGAAGGGGTTTACTTGGCTCGGAGGCTGCCCCAGCTGCTGCACAGGGGTGAGCACCATGCCCCTGGGAGCTGCACCCCAGGCCAGATGTGCTGCAGCTGCAGCTCCTCCGGTGCAGTGTCCTGTGTGCTGTTGTATGAGAACCCCTCAGTTCCTGTTCAACCCCCGTTTTCCTGCTCTCCATGGAGCCCCAAGGCCAGAGGAGAGATCCCCTCCTGGGCTCACCTACTGGAGTACCCCAGCTGCTGTGGGGAAGGGACACGCATCCTCGGCAAATATGGAACCACATCAGGGTGAAAGCCACCGAGAAGCTCAAGCCAAGGGAGACAGCCCTTGGCAGGGTTAGACCTGCCACTGAGCAGCCCATACCTCAGTTGGCAAATACCCTGTGAGGCTTTGAAGCTTACTTTAAGGGGAGCTGGATCCCTAAATGTGGGAAGAAAATAGTAGAAGAGGAAAAAAGAAAAGAAATAATTCAATTAAAGCAGCCTGATTTGCTCCTTTAGCATGGAACACTGGTGAAGCCTACGTATGTGAGGGCTTACATCCCTCCAAAATTCAGTGGGTCCACTGAGCTCCCCTGCAGATGCGCGGCCTGTCCCAAGGAATGGGCTAGGCAGAGAAGGCAGCTCCCAAATGTGCTGCCCATGTGTTCCACTATTTCCCATTGAATTTTCGACTAACCCAAGCATTCTGTCCCCATTTAGCTGGATTGCTCAGCCCTAAAATCCCTTTTAGCATGAAATGCCCCTGGATCTACATCAGTCTTCAATTTAAAGAACAAATCCTATTGCCTCCAGCTCGAGCTGACCAATCCACTGCTGGGGCTGGGGTGACCTCAGCACTACTGGGTGCTTATTTTGGTCACTGTTTGGATCACAGCAGGCAGAAGGGACACGTGCCGGGTGAGAACAACCTTTTCACACAGCTCGGAGAGGCTCCGCGGGACAAAGGCTGGTGGGAGAGCCAGAGCCAGGAAAATGTGGCTTATTTGCTTAGAGAGGCTGTTGGGGGAGACAAAGGCAGGAAGCAGATAAATGCAGGGAATGGGGCTAATTGCTGTGATTAGTCACACTGGAGCATTCGGGTAATGCAGGGTTCAGGGCTGGAGGCCTGAGGGGGTCAGGCGAGGAGGGATGAGCTGGAAAGAGGTTTTGGGAAGAGCCTTGGATTTGTTAAAGCCATAAAGGCTGTTTGCAAGAGCAAGGGCTGACCAGGGCCTGGACCCCATCTCTGACAGTGCTTGCAGGACGAGCCACAGGGTCCCAGCTTCCCCACGACTCCCTGCTCACCCACCCCCACCTAACCCATGTAGCAAACAAAGCCTAATTCTGCAGAGGACCCTTGCTTCAGGGTATAAACACCCAGCGAAGTGTCTCAAATCTGCGTTAGCTCAGCCGGTGTGTGTCAGGGGCCAGAGACACACCCCTGGGATGGGGCAGCTGCGGGGGTTATGGGGAGAGGCAACCTGTGCCTGCTGTGCTTTGTGCTGCAGGGAAAAACACAGGACTCCCCTGGAAGCACCAGAGCATGGGCTGATTTTATCTCTGCTGTGAACATGCTCCCTCCCTGCCATCCCGGCAGATGCTCCCAGCCCCAGCACAAACCCATCCGGGCTGTTCTGCCGGCAGATGAGATCCGCTCTGCCAGGGAGTTTGCTGGAGCCCAGACCAAATAAGGAACTTGTGGCTAATCTTGGGGGAACGGTGCGCAGGAATCAGTCAGCGTCAGGCACACGTGTGAGCTCCCTATAAGCTCTGTGCCAAGCCCCCGACACAGGGAGCTTGCAGGGCTCAGTGTGCTCATCCGGCAGCTGTGGTACCAAAACCAGCTTTGCAGCAGTATTTAGAGAGAGGAAGGAAGGAAGGAGAGCCCCAGAGATTAGAAAACCCCACAACTTTTCTTTACCTTTGTGTCTTAAAATACATTCTAAAACCTGGATCAGTCCTTTGGGCTGTGGCTTCGATGCCTCAGCAAGCTTTTCCACATGGAAGTGGCATGTCCATCCCAGGAGTCTCCAGCTCCCTAGGGTGCTGGGAGATCCAAGCTCCACTACCTTTCCAGCCAGGAAAGCACATGCTATCTTGCCTCTTAATGTAGCAGCTTAATTATTTCTCCTCCTCACGCACTGAGCCACTTTCCCACACTTCTGCTTTAGCTGAGTTGCCCAGGGCCAAGAAACCCTCCTCTGTCTATGAAAACCTTGGGTTTACATATTATGGACTTACCTGTGATGTAACACCCCATCTTCTGAGCTGTCTGTAAGGACAACCTCTCACCCAGGACATGTTTGATGCCCTGAGCAGAAAGATCTGTGTTGGGTTACAGCTGGAGCATGTGGGATGAACCTGTGTATGGAAATCATTTGCAGCATGGGTGGACACCCTCCGGGAGCTGCAGGCTGCTGAGCCCCTGCCAGAAACCCTGGGAGCAGGAGGGTAGCTTGGGATGGCTGGGTGGCCGGCGGGTGCTCTTGCACCTCAGTGACCTCCAGACCCATCCTTGATGATGCACCTGAGCAAGTCCTGATGTATCTCCTGGGCCAGACTGGAGAAGGGTGTCCCTGCATGTAGGAGCGGTGGGTCAGGGCAAGAAGGTGGTGAGTCATGAGCGAAGCTGGTGCAAAGAAGTGAGACCAAAGTTAATGAGCACCGTTCCCAAAAATGGAAATGTCAAGAGCTGGGTGCTGCGCTGGTGGGAATCTGCCCTGCTGCCATCGCTTCCTTGCTGTCAGCACTCAGCGGGATGCTCCCAGGAAAGGAAACAGCCACAGGGAAGGCAGTAACCCCAGCCAGGAGCTACGGACCCATGGATGGAGCCACTGGGAGAGATACCTCAACACGGCCCAAGGGGAAACAGAGACACCCCAGGAGAGGACTATGGCCACTCAGTGATTCCACCTTTGT
>NW_009942903.1:2379-3141 GCF_000696875.1 Nestor notabilis | reverse complement strand
GTTGTGCCTTCTGCCAGCAAGCTGGGCTCACCCCAGCCGTGCACCCATTGTGGATTCTCAGATGGCTCATAAGGGTTGAGCTCAAACACAAGGCTGTGCCCACCTTCTCGGGAAAGAGGGCAGCCCATAGGGTCTCTCTTTCTTCTGTCTGGTTTAATGGACCCTCAGAGATGCTGCTATCAGATTTAGCTGAAATTATCCAGGAGATTCCAGCTATTAAGGTAGAGGGGACAACCCCCATTAGACATCTCTTTTTCTTAGGACATAAGGCCAAAAAACTTGCGTATGCTGATCCAGATTGATCAGCAATCTGCCCTTCCCTGAAAGAGAACCAGAACCAGAAGGATGTTTATGGCACCAGCTTGTTGCCCTCCCTGCTAAATAGCCCAACCTCAAGCAGGACTGGTTTCCAATAACTAGGAGGAGTAACGGTCTGAGGGCATTATTACAGTGACCCACTAGCCCAGCTGGCAATGGAATACTGCTGAGTGAGCACGCGCCGGAGCTGGCTGAAGCCCTGCTCTTACCCCAGCCCCACACCACCCCTGCTCCTGCCTGACATCCCAAAGCACTGAACCATCCCAGTGTGTCCTGCACGTGTGTGCTTTCTGCTGCAGTCCCCAACCCCACTTTGGTCACCAGGAATCAAGTTTCCTTTCCCGACTGCCCCATGAGAGATGCATGTTTCCTGCTGCTTCCCTTATCTCTGCGGATCCTGGGGCTGCCAGGCCTTGGGGAAGAGGCTGCCGGGATTTCCTGCCT
>NW_009942903.1:0-2318 GCF_000696875.1 Nestor notabilis | reverse complement strand
CAGGGGTTGATGGTCCCCGCTCCAGCAGCCACATCTGGCAGGAACCCAACAGTGGGTTGCTTTGGGGTGAGCGGTTTGTCCTGGTTTGCTCCCATTTTACTCCCATTTTAGCAGAGGGAGTGGTGAGTGTCCATCGTGGTGGGGCTTCTATGTCCATCTGGTTCCCCCCGCCTCATCTCCAGAGCATCCTCCAACTTCAGCACATCTGTTTCTGCCCAAAGTGCCACCAAGTAGATGCCTATTGATTTTTTTTTTTGAATGCCCAAGCTATGAGAAGGGCTAAGCCCCTCCCAGGCAAAAGCTCTGCTGAAGCACATGGAAGTGGTTACAGGGTTCAGTCCCTGCAAGCACCTCCTTTCCCAGCACATGGTGTGGGCAAGCATAGCCTGTCCTCATCCATATCCCTGTCCCCATCTTCATCCTCATCCCTGTTCCCATCCTTATCCTCATCAACATCCCCATCTTCATCTGCATCCACATCCCTATAACCATTCCCATCCCCATCCTTGTCGCCATCCCTATCCTGTTGCCATCCTCATCCCCATCGCTGTCCTCATCTCCATCACTGTCCTCATCTCCATCCCCGTCCTCATCTCCATCCCCGTCCTCATCTCCATCCCCATCCTCACACTCAGTGAGGGTCCCAGCTGCTCTCTCCAGGGACTCAGCTCCCAAGACCAGCGCATGACTCCAGCTCTTCCCAGCTGCCTCTTTTTTAACTGACTGGTGCTGGTTTTGCTGAAGGGGTGGTAAAAAGCATTTTTTAGCATCTTAAAGCCTGTGGCAAAATCCTGGCAGTTGCCCCTTCCACATGGCAAAGGGTCCTTGGGGCCTACAGGGCCCTTTTCTCCCAGGCATGGGGCAGCACTAAGCAGACCTGGTGTGAAGAACTTGTGGGGTTAGCACCTCCCTCCTTGAAAACCCAAGTTAATTTACCCCTTAAAAAATATACTAGAAGCTAAATGTCTTAAAGAAACATCTCAGGACAGCAGCCACAGCAGCTTGCAAATCATCTTCCCCAATTGTTTCCCTTGCAGCAGCAAGACATTTTATAACTGTAACATTTCCATCCCTGCAGGGATGCCTTGGTTGGTATTTTCAGTAGCCCCTGAGCATCCCACGGGGCAGCAAGGCTGTGTCTGTTGGTCCTCTCCCACCCATCACCACCTCCCAGGTGCCACCAAATGCCTCTGTTCCCCATGGAAGGGACATTCCAGCTGGGGTCTCACCAGGCAGAGGGGCTGCTGGCTCCTTGCAGTGCCCGATTTCCCTGGAGAGCCCTGGAGGTGTTTGAGCTTCAAATGAAAGCCATTTTCTTGGCACGGGGAACTTCTCAAAGGCTGCAGACTGCGTCCAGCTGGCCTGAACCCCGCTCGAAGCCCTAATGGTTTTCTGTGGCCAGGCAAGGCGTCTCCCTTTAAGGGCCAGAGCTGGCCAGCTGACTGCAGCCAGGGGGGTGCAGCCTGTCCGGATGCAGCACCCATGGCCATGCTCACCAGGACAGGCAGGATTCCAGACTAGCTTATCTCCGGCACGGGTGGGAGCTGCTTTCCAGGATGCCTGGGACGCAGTGGCTTGCATGGAGGGGAGAGGGACTGTGTGGAGATTAACGGCACGGACCCAGACCATTCTCTCCCACATCACTGCAGTGTCAAATCCCTGTCACTGCAACAGGGATGGGGCAGTGGGCATCCAGCTGCTTCCCCCGTGAGGATTCCTTCTGGGAATGCCATGAATGTGTCCCTGATTTATTTCTCTTGTCAGCCTACAGGGTTTGACACTTCTCTCCTTGTTATCTGGCATTCCTTGGGCATGTATACATTTTGGGACAGATGTGATACTAACACTGGCCTGGAGCCAGGGAAGTGGGAAGTGCTCCAGGAAGATGGAGCAGAGCTTTTGGCTGCTCCCAGTCTGGATTTCCAGGAGCACTCAGTGAGTCCAGCTGCCTGGATCTGCGCTTGTCCTTTCCTCCACGACCATGGGTGTTTTTTTCCCCGGCACCCCCCCAACCAAAAGGCGGGGACCCTCTCCTGCCTGTCCTTGACCTCTTTGGTCGGGATTGATGGTCTGAGAAAGGATAGACTGCATCAACCCTGCGTCCAGGCTGTCGTGCATGCGTGGGGAGCCCGTGGCTGGCTCCGCTTGCTGACAGCTTGCCAGTTGAGCTGCATGACATATTTTGGCCGGGTGGCTGTTCCAGTCGTCGTGTCCCCCGTCTCCCTCCCTCGGTCCCTTGGGGCTAAGGAGTCACGTTTCTGCCCGGCTCCAGGGAGCGGGATCCGAGGGGAGCGAGTGAGGAGCGGCTAGGGCCTCTC
>NW_009942902.1:0-1203 GCF_000696875.1 Nestor notabilis | reverse complement strand
GACTGCCATGATTTTTCAAATATGATGGAATATGATGTTGTTTCATTCTACCTTGTGGTGCTTTTCAGTCAATGAAAACATCTTTCCTAAGAGGTCTTTGTAATATGTAGTTTGTTGCTGATTTAGCTCCATCTGGAAAGATCTAAAGTCTCAGTCAGGGGTCAGTCCATCAAGTTTGTGATATGGGACATAAGCACAGCAGAAGGTTTCTGTTTGCCAGATGCAGTAATGTGCAACTGCACCTCAGAATGCAGAAGCTCGCTGGGAAAAAAATCACATCATTTATCTCTAGTGTGCAGCAAAATCTCTGCAGCTCAAGACAATCTTTCCAGTATGATTGTGGCTCCACATGCCTGACCACCTGTGGCACTGATGTGCAGCTAAGGGGCCTGTGCTTGGTCCAACAAGCCATTTCCAGCCCCACCAAAGAAGGTGTTTAACTGACTAGGAGCCCAAAGGGTAGGATACAATTGGAGCCAGTCAATAAATCACCTTTCTTTACTAACTATCAGTTTCGGGGGGGGAAAAAAAAAAAAAAAAGCCAAGCAACTTTTCCCTTATTAGTACTCCATATGGAACATTAAAGCAAAATTAATTATAAATTAGAGAACTGGGGAGGGGGGGAGGGAGCTGAGAGGAGGCATTTCACTAGCACTACTAGTACCAATAGAAGATCATAGAATCATACAATCATAGAAAGTTTTGGGTTAGAAGGGATATTAAATATCACCTAGTTCCAAGCCCTCTGCCATGGGCAGGGACACCTTCCACTAGACAAGGTCACCCAAAGTCCCATCCAACCTGGTCTTGAACACTGCCAGGGATGGGGCATCCACAGCTTCTCTGGACAATCTATGCCAGTGTCTCACCACCCTCGTTGTAAAGAATGTCTTCCTAATGTCTAATGTAAATCTACCCTCTTTCAGTTTAAAAGCATTCCCGGTTCCATTTAGCCTGGAAATCCTTATGCCTAGAAAATATATCATGTAAAGGTTATAAATCATAGTGATACGAAGAAAAGAAATATGTTTATCATCTGTAACAGAAGAGAGAAGATTTTTGGAGGAAAGATAGTGGGCTAATTGGGACTTTGGCCCAGTTGAAATGGTAGTTCTGTTTTTATGATGATATGTGTCACAAAAGCCCCCCAAATCTTAGAAAGCCTTTTTTTTTTAATAACTTTTCAAATTTCTTTTTTTTTTT
>NW_009942901.1:3001-12797 GCF_000696875.1 Nestor notabilis | reverse complement strand
GGACACCACTCGTTACTGGTCTCCAAGCGGATATTGAGCCCTTGACCACAACTCTTTGTGTGCAGCCATCCAGCCAGTTCTTTATCCACTGAGTGGTCCATCCATCAAATTAGTGTCTCTCCAATTTAGAGACCAGGATGTTGTGCGGGACAGCGTCGAAAGCTTTGCACAAGTCCAGGTAGATGATGTCAACTGCTCTGCTGCTGTCCATCAGTTCTGTAGCCCCATCATAGAAGGCTTTTCCAAATTGGTCAGGCAGGATTTCCCCTTAGTGAAACCATGCTGGCTGTCACCAACCACCTTGTTGTTTTTCATATGCCTCAGCATTCTTTCCAGGAGAATCTGCTCCAAGATTTTGCTGGGCACAGAGGTGAGACTGACTGGTCTGTAGTTCCCTGGGTGTTCCACCTTCCCCTTCTTGAAAATGGGGGTTATATTTCCTTTTTCCTGTCATCAGGAACTTCACCTGACAGCCATGATTTTTCAAATATGATGGACAGTGGCTTAGAAACTTCATTCGCCAACTCCTTCAGGACCCATGGATGGATTTCATCAGGTCCCATGGACTTGTGCACATTCAGGTTCTTAAGATGGTCTTGAACCTGATCCTCTCCTACAGTGGCCCTGAGGTCTTCATTCTCACAGTCCCTGCATTGGCCTTCCCAGACGTGGGTGGTGTGGTCAGAGGATTTGCTAGTGAAGACAGAGGCAAAGAAGTCATTAAGAACCTCAGCCTTCTCCAAATCCAGGGTAGCCAGTTCTCCCTGGCTACCCTGTATAGTAAGAATAAGTAGATATTCAGTCCATAAATGATCATTCAGAGAGCAATTCAGATTTCTAAACATGTTTCAGGTGCCCCGTTTGGAACACTGCCTAGCCTCCAGCTCCACCCCAGCAGACTGTGTGCCTCCTGGAGGTCCTGCCTGCATCTGCCAGCCTATACAGATGTTTTGGATACCTTCAGATGTTTACAGTGGCAGTAGATACTTACATTTAGGCTCATGAATTGCACCCTCAATTTGTATGTGCTCCAGTTTCCTGTCTATAATGTGACAAAATAAGCCTTGCTTTCTCCCAGCTCCAGCCTTTGACAGTGTTTACAGAGTTGACACGAACATTCAGAGTTCTGAGAATGCCAAAGACTTTTCCAGTGCTAAAAGCCCATGGATTGTGTAGAAGACTGTGCACAGAACTTGTCGTGAGATCCGTAGAGGAAGCAACCTTCTGCCTGTCTACTTTTTGTGGACAGGTAGTTCCCTCCCCTGAAGCATCTTGCATAGCTTGATCATGGGCTACATGATTTGGTCCTGACAATCCATGCTGCCATGTCAAGAGAAGTTGCAAACCTTCCAGAAGGAAGGCTTTTCCTTATTACATGTATGTACAGGGGTGCCTGCAGCAGCCCACAGCCTCAACTAGAGCCTTTCATCATTCAGCTTCTACTCATTAACTACACATTGAAGATATTTGTGTAGAATCACACTATTTGCCAATAATGTAAAGCTGTTCTCTGCTTGACATCCAAACAAATAGAAAATTCTGCTAGGAGTCTATTTTCTTGTTCTGTAAAGAATTTCAATAAGGTATCTTTCATTTTATAAAGTCAATCTGCTCTTATTTAAAGGTATTAAATAGTCCTTCATTCCGGTGGCTGCTTTACAGACGCTTCAGGCTCTCTGATCGTCAGAGATCAAGAATATCACCCACAGTCCTTTGGAACTGGATTTGTGACAGCCCATGGTAAATGCCCTGGAACAGTAAAACATTCCACAGATAATTTAACTGCACCAAATTATTTTGGGAAGTGTTTATTTAAGGGGAGTCTGCACTTCAGTGATACACTTATTGATTTGATATAAAGAGAAAGTATTCGTTTTCTGCTTGTATTATTTTATCATGTTAGCTTTCTATTGAATTTTACTTTCTGTAGCCCAGGGAATTTGTTCTCAAAACAAATGTATGAGGTACTCAATTTGAAATGTTTTTATTGAATTTCTGAGTGTGTTTTTCCCTCCAGCTGACTTCCATTTAATACATCTATCCTCCTGATTTAAATATTTCCCTGTGTAGGAACTGACCGCTAGGAAAGACTACAGCATCAGGGTACCTGCCACTCCACCCATTTTTAAACATTTCCCCTGAATAACGAGTTCAATCACTGAAGGACCCTAGCAAGAAAGTTCATACGTCTCCATATCTGATTTCTCACTGTTGTGGGTATTTACCACTTCTTGAGCCAGCTGGGACGGAGGGGGCCAAAAGCAAACCTCAGTAGCATGAGCTGCTTCCAAGCCCCATACCAGCCTGCTCAGTGCTCACAAATTAGTGGCCTCCCATCAATGAGAACTCAGAAAGAGTTTCAAACCCTCTGCCTCACACTTACTAGTAAAATAAGTAAAACGCACTCAACAAAACCCCTAACCCTGGCACATGGCTGGTGGCAACAGAGGCTGCTGAGGGGCATCAGAGTTCTAGCTAGTGGTGCTGGGATCTTGGGAACAAACCTGAGAATCACAGGCTTCTGGATGACTTTGAGCTAAGAAGCAGAAAAGCTATGAATAACTGGAAAAAATAAAACAGATTAGACATAACAAAGGAAAAATCCATACTGCTTTGTTATAGTGCCACAGCCATTTTCCTCCTGAAATTGAGATGCCAGGCACTGAAATATCAAGGAATTTCTAAATTATTTAATTTCTTTTAGTACTTTGTATATGAAGAGATCCTCGAGCTGGAAGTATGAGAGATTTGAGGGACTTCAGCAAATGGCATCAGCCACTTAATCTCCTGACAGCAGGCACTGGGTAATTTGGACCTCCTCTGAAGTTATTGAAGTCAAGAATATGACTCAGCTATACCTACATGTGTTTCAATCACTTCTTTAATTACGAAATAGATAATCTCTAACTGTTAGTATTCTCAGGGGAAAGGTTAATTTACCTGCCAATCAGTTTGCAGACTTTGACATGAACTCATCCTGAGGAATACCTCTACTAGTTACTCCATGACCTAAAAATATTTCATGTTCACAATACCATTGTCAAGTGAACCTCTCCACTCTGCAGTGAATGTATTGCCGTAGCCTCATACAGTAGTTTGAATAATACACTGAGTGTATATATTCTCTGGTTCCCGTCACTGTAGTGCTGGTACAGAGTAGCCCAGGTTACGTATTTTCCTTCTGCAGGTATAGTCATAATAACTAAGCTGTGAATAGTCTCCAGCTGAGGTCATTATGGGTGAGAGAATCTGCAGGACTTTCTGGATAAAGAAGCCTTGAACCATGGGTATTCATCGTGCTTTTTACTGAAGACAGAGATTCTCTGCAGTTCTGCAATATATTACCTGACCTTCTAAATAAGTATATACACATTCCCAAGAAAAATCTCATTATTCATAAATCCTAAACCATCAAAACATAACTAGGAATTACTCTGCAAGAGGTGTCCAGACACTGGACATCTAAATGTATTTATTTAGCTAAATGCTAAGAATTTTTAGAAGATCGTTAGTGTCACCACTGCTTTCAGCTGAGCTGTGCTGAGTGCATGATGGGTGGGCTAGATGGAATGAACACATACACATGAATTTGCACTGGCAAACAGAAACAAAATTTCTCATTTAATTTCAGCACCAGCTCTTGGGAGCAAGTGCATCAGAGTGCCTCAATGTCCTTCCCATTTTATTCAGGATGAATAAGAACTTCTTCAAGGGGATCAGAGATATTCTGAGGGGTGACTGGTTAAAGTTTATGGGGTACTACAACATATAGAGTGTTTACAGAACTGATGACATTCACAGCAGAGTGTTCATGGAATTTGAAGTGTGATTGTGCAACTGATTAGGAGGATAGCAAGGGAAGAACCCACACAGACGTGACCTGATGTAGGAGTTGGGAATTTAGAGATGATGGAGAACCCTATAATCAAATACAGAAAGCTCTGTGATCCTAGAAATATACTCCCACAGGATCTGTCTGAAAATGACAAACCTGGGTCCCTAGATTTAGACATTTAAATCCACATGCATGCATTTGTATTCTGCTGCCAAAACGGAATATTAGATCATAAAATTTGATCTGCAGTATATAAGAGCTATTACTTCATCACCCAATTAATTCTGTATGGAGCCCAATAACTTCTGTTTGATGAAAGGATAATTCGTGTTTGACTAACGCATAACTTGTAGAAGAATATCCGGTCTTGATCTGACAATAGCTGGAGACAAAAAAATCTATTGCATGATGGTTAGTTTGAACGGTTAATCCTACTCATGTTAAAAACAAAACAAAATAAGGTATCTGACTTCTGTCCTGGATTGACTTAGCTTCAGGTTCCAACCACAGCTTCATTCTCTACTAAATTCAAGATCACTTCATTGCTCAGTGTTTTCTCCCAGGAAAGGGATTTATGTACTCTAATCAAATACCTTCTCAATCATCTTTCTGATAAGATTAAAATATTTTTTTCCAGTTCTTAAATCATTTACTGCATTTTTTTAGCACTTCCTCCATCTTTTCAATGGGTTTTGAAAAAACTTCCGAAACTGAACCGCATATCCTAGCTGTTTTCTTGGCAGAACAACATATACAAGTGCTATCACCCCTCTATCCTATTCATTATTTCCATGTTTGTACAGCCAAGATGGATCCTTCATGACACAGCACAGCACTGGCAGGGGTTGTTGAATTCCTAGCCTGCTCACACCATGCTTTGTAAGACACTATCAACTATTAAATTTTTTGCTTGGCTTATGTTGGGCAAAGTAAAAGAAGCAGTTCCTGTTCCTGATGTGTTTGCTTGCTTGTTGTGTGCCTGACCATTCCGCTTCCATGGTCTTCCAACAGCCTGCAGTATTCCATGAGACTTCCTAGACCCACTCTGTCCTGCACTGCCACTCAACACAGCAGTTTGGATTTCCCTCAGTGCCATTCCTAGGTACCACAGACCTCTTCATGGCTAAAGCTTTTCTACCTAGGAGGACTTCCTGCTTCCCAGGCTTGGGAATTTCTCCTGGATACACCCTGACTCTACACCAAGTGAGCCCACACACAGACCAATACCCTCCCACTGCCATCCCTCTGGTCTGTGCAAGAAAAGAGTGTATATACCTCCCACAACTCAGAAAACTCTACATTCATCTCTGAGTCCTACATCTCGGGTAGTAATTTTGTTCTAATATCAGGTTTAAGATCCACAAAACAAAAGGTAGAACTAATCTCAAGGCATTTTTCACTGGAATATTGTTTCAATTGGTAGCTGATGCTTGACAGAGCTATACTGGCCCCTCATACATTTCAAAACTCAGTGTTAAGGTGAATTTAAAGTGACTAGGAGAGATTCACCCTGGAAATCTCATATTTGACAACTAGATTTCTTTTTCTCAACTGACCACTGGGGTTGCTCAGAAGAATGGATGCTGTATGGCTTATGTAGCCTTTAGCCAGCAGAGCAGGTCAATATTTGACTCTCGCTCTGCTCAGTGTAGGCAAAAAATTTAGCTACATCACTGAGACAGAACGATGGTGAAAGCCAAAACTCACTGTCAAAGACAGTAGGTCCCTGTCATAAGAGAGAATTTCGTTCAGCAAAGTGATAACATTTTATAAGCTCACAAAAACTCGCAATACTGGTCAAGTGCCAGGAATCAGACGTTAAGCAGATTAAAGAATGGGCTGGCTCACCAGCTGCAAGCTGAATGAATGCAGGAGGTTTCAGTTTGAATCCATGAGCTCCAAAGTGGGCTAAAGCCTACTGAGGAGGGAACACCAATACACCAACTTGCGCTCCTAGTGCCAGGAGGGTACCAGCAGGCACTGATGGTCAGCTCCAGCAAAGGGAAAGAAAGGGGTCCTTGGCTGCATCAGGAGTGGAACTTCTTGTGTTTTCTGAAAGCCCACAGTATAATAGTATCCCCAAACTACCAGGTGATTATCGGAAGTTTAAGATAGATGCAATTTGTCTCCTTGGAGTACTTCACAATATTAGCTTTAGGTTTCAGAGTGTTGAGTGTTAAATTACTCATCACAAACAAAAGAACTACTGCAGGATAGGTGTTGATAATAATGCCTGATAGCTGTGCATAATGTTTTGATTGGCAGAATGTAGTATGACTAATACAGGAAGCAATTGGCCAGAGGATCTTGTTGAGGCATAAATAGTCAAAAAGCAAAAATTGTACATGAGAGAAAAATTTGCACAGAGAAATGTGGAGCTCTGTATCCTAATTCACTAACAACTAAAAAAGAGCTTTTCCCTTACTCATGGATTTGTCTCTTATGCAATGCAAAGAGAAATATGAGAGTCTGAAGACAGAGAGGGATATTTGCATGCAAAATAGTGGTACACTTTTGCCCTACGGTCATCAGAATTTATGCTGGTGAGTAACTTCTCATTAAAGTAAAATGTGAAATAAATGATGAATACAAGACAGAGTGGAAGAGATAGAAAATCATAGTAACATTCAAGGACATGTACCCAATCCTAAACTGAAGAAAAAAATTATGTCCTTAGCTTGATTGTGGATGCACTGACATAACATGAATAGTGGGACAAGGGACTAAGACAACCAGCATTTCATGAAAAGTACTTTTCAGCACACAAGGAAGTTCCCATCAGAGGACAAGATGAAAAGGACCCTTCAATTCCTGGTCTGAAGTTCCCTTTCCCTTAAAACTCAGACCAAAAGAAGAACTGGATATTCTGTTCTCTTTGGGAATCAGTGGTTATAGAAGAAAGTATATGAGACACTTTGCTGTGTACCGAGCCAAGAGAATTAAAGAAATATGCATAACATGGCTGTTTCCTACTGTCAACATGGGGAAAAATTCTGTGAGAGGTGGCTGATGCCAAACATTTCTCAGCACTTGATATATCAGCAAGGTTCTGGCAGGTGTCCTTAGGAAAACAGAGCACTTGTCTGAGCATGTTCAATACCCCTTGGGAAACACTGTTTTCTCAGACTATGTGAAGCACCCGGTGCATTTTCACTAGAAAATACAACTTTTTTCCATAGTAGATAAACCCCTGAGATTTACCCTTTGGAGGTCCTGATGTAAAAACAAACAAACTAACAAACAAAAAACCAAATAAAAACCAAACCTGAGAGAACACAGCTTTGATGCTCCGAGAAGCTTTGCGGAAAATCAGCACTTCTGTGTGCTAAACTTAAGCAAACTGTAGACTGTGGAAGTTACCTACTGCAGCTGGTCAGAGTACAGCACAGTGTACTGCAAGACCGTGTCACAGGCTGTCATATCTACAACAGGAGAGAGATGGACACAAGGACTGGACTGTGAAGAAAACATCTATATGGAGTGGGCACGTGACCAGCACCCTAGGAGCAATAGCGTGCGAAGAAGGGCAAGGAACATAGGATACAAATAGTAGTAAAGAAAAACTGAAAGGGTTAAATTAATCCATGTTCTGGAATAAAGACTTCTGAGGGTAAGCTCAAACTAAGTGGTCTCCAAATGCTTTCAGGAAGGTCTGGGCACAGATCTCCTGCACCATCATAGCCAAAATTGGGGTTTATGCATCTCACTTGCTAACAAGTGGAGTCTTAATATACTCAAGAAGAGCAGGAGGAGCATCAGGCTTAGAATGTGGGTGTTAAAAAGTTTCATGTTTTTATTTATGGGATGGGAGGCCAAGGTTAGCCTAAATTACCATAAACCACTTTTTGCCACTGCCAAAAGGGACCTGTCAACTTTCCCACCTCCGCCCATAAGAACACAGATTATTTTTCCATCTACAAGTGTATCATTTGCAAATTAAATATAAATGAGGAGGTATTTGATTGTTCAGCCACAATCTTGATGACATCTGACAAAAAGCCAGGAAAGGAAAGTCCACATTAGATTATGTTCCTGGCAACTTGAATTTTTACACAGAAACCCCCTGAATGTTTTGGTTTCAGATGAAAACTAATTAATTAGCCCTAACTAATTACTTTAATTAATTACATTAATTAATTAAGACCAGCAACACAGTCACAGACATTATTATCAATTTAAGAAAGATCTCTAACAACTGCCAAAACTCAGTGGTCACAAGTACAAGGAATTTACAGGGGAGTTCAGATTTAGACATGCAACTGCTAGTCCCACCTGTCCCAAACCTGACATACATCTAACAATAGCACATCTCATTAAAGAAATAAAATTATAGAATCATACTCTGATCTGCCTGCTGGACTGTTAAACACCAGGATAGCACCAAGAAAAGCTGAGGCTGTCTTCTGGAGACACCTGAGGTTAGCAGAACACTTCAAAGTGTGGGATTGGTTAGAAAGCAACTGCAGGGTACACATCTGACTGTAGATACAGAAGGAGAAAAACGAAGCAAAACAGTCAGTCCAGTTCCGTGGTCCTGAGAGCTCTTAGCACTCTTCATGAGAATGACAGTGCAATTATTTTTGTCCGAGCACATGGTGTTGAGCCTTGAGGTCAAAACAGGCATCTCAGTGTTGAAATGCCCACTTCACCCAGAGAAGTCTAAATCTGGAAACAGCTACATCATCTTGAGATTTCTGATTCTTAAACATAAAAAGGTTGGGACAAATGAACTTTACATTGTCCAGTAACACAAGGCAGACTGCTTGCAAGGATGTCACGGACACTCACACTACAACCTAAATAATGGATTTGTCCTAAGTATTTTGGATTCTGAAGTTTATTGTCAATTTCTTATGGCCTTATGCTTAGTTGGGAAAAGAAAATGAGGGAATTGTATCTCCAAGAAGGTACAACAGGAGCTAGTGGAAGCTGATTGTTACGTTCTTCAGTGATGCACATTGTGTAATATTAATCAAACTAGAAGATATTGAGTGGCGTAGATCTCTGTCAGATTCTTTGGCTCAGACATTGCTCAGAAGTACATGGTTCTCCTATAGCAAAACTAAGCAAGATTATTGTTTTCTCTCTCTTTAACACTATCTAAATGAGATGCGCAAGCTTAGGATCCTCTTTGGAGAACTTGCTGCAGAGCAGACAAATGGTTTTTCATCAGAGACAGCACCTTCGCTGTATTACATTTCTTTTATGGAGAGACTCAGCTTTTCCAAACCTTCCTATTGCAGCTCTCAACAGAAAACTTCTCATGAACGCCTTAGGGATCTTTCTTTCATTTTTTGGATGACTTACATCCATTTTGACTGACTTACATCCATTTTGGCTGACTTACATCCTTTTAGACAAAATTAATACTGGTTGTGGGTTTTTCTTCTCTTATTCTACTTCTAGATTAGTTTTAAATGCCCACAGGTTGTTAATTATCACAAGCTAGAGCTTTGCCATGGTTGTATCACTGGTTGCTTTACTGTAGTATTTCATTAATTTTTTTAAACCGTTCTTCAAAATTTTTAATGGCCCTTTCTGTCTCTTGAGTAATGAGTTTTACCATTGCCTCTCTTTGTGCATCTTAGCTGAGGCTAATTTCTTCACAGTCTCTCATTCAGTGACTGTCAACCTGCATCCTAAGTGACGCCCCAAAAGTTCCCCCCAGCCTAGCCTGCACACAACATCCTTTCTGGTAATAACTGTGCTGCTGCCAGCTGCTGCCCTGGACATTATGTTCTGATATTGAAAGCGCTCGCTCTGAAGCGAGTCTGGGTACAGCGGATGTGCACCCAGCTCTCCCATGTTATGGGCAAGTGCTCCAACACCTAGGAAAGGGCACTGCACATCCCCTCACAAGAATCAGCCCTGTCCCATCAGACACCTGCTTTCGGAAGACAGCTTGGAGTCAAAAGTCCAAGCACATCTCCCCTCTGCCTCTTCCAGGAGAACCCATGGCTG
>NW_009942901.1:0-2949 GCF_000696875.1 Nestor notabilis | reverse complement strand
CCGATAAGATTCTCTTCATTAATTATTTTTTTTTTACCAGCTCCATGGGATAAACCTATTCTATAGCTAGAAAATGTTTTTCATGGAAAACTAACACATAATAGAGTTTTAGCTAACATCTAAATATTTTTCATGATGTCATTTGTGATTGACATTGCTATGGGAAGATTCATGCCCTTGAGGACTTCACTACCCTCTATTTCAGAAATTTGCACTGCAGACAGATCTGGTATACTGTACACTGTTACTGCTTTCACAAGTAATCTAATGGTGATACACAGTGTCCATGTATTCTCAGTTGAAAGCAGAGAATGAAATTTGAAACACAATGATAGAATTATGAAATCAAATATTGCTGAAATTCAGTCTTGTTCAAAACTGATGTTTGTGCAGCATATCAGAAACATTTGATTTTGCCCTGAATTGAAACAATAACAAATTCTCAGATGTCAGCATTTCTTACTGAAATTATATTCCATATCTCAGCCAGTCTTGTCTAACAGGATTTTCTCAGCACTGTTCCCAAGGTTTTTCCTCCTTAAAAGATAGCATTACTACCTCCGTGAAGACTTTTATTTTTCTTTTAACGTGTTTGTGTCCACCTGCTGACTTAATCATTAGCACAACTGTTCTGCATACATGAGATAACCAGTGGTGTCTTACTGGAGAATCCAATTCACCCTCTATTCCTTTTGTCTTATATTAAAGCATCATTTAAAAGTTACAAAGTCACCTAGTCCTGCTCAAAGCATGTCTAACTTCAAAGTTAGATCAAGTTTCTCAGGGCATTGCCCGGCAGAGTTTTGAACATCTCTAAATCACCTTGGCCTGTATGATGTGAAAACTCATAAGAGGCTTGGAGTCAAGACCTGTGTGTCCTATTTACAGCACCAGTCCATCCATAGTGACGTAAATCATTTTGATATTTAAAGTATACAAGAATAAGTAGCCTTTCTGTAAGAAAAAAGTGCTTGCTTTATCTGCTTGCACACAGTTGACATCCAAAAATGGCAGACATCAACGTACAAAAGGCACAAACAATTATAGAATCACAGAATGGTTAGGGCTGGGAAGGGTGTTTAAGATCATCTAGTTCCAACCCCCCTGCCATGGGCAAGGACATCTCCCACTAGACCATGTTGCTCAAAGCCCCGTCCAACCTGGCCTTGAACACTGCCAGGGATGGGGCAGCCACAGCTTTCTTGAGCAACTCTTACAGTACTGGGCTGGTTAATATACACAGAAAGAGGGAAGAAACCAAAAACTGTCCTCACCAAACCAGCTTGTTTTTTTTCTTGTTCACTCTGTTTATTCCCTAACTGTGAATTCTTCAGGACATCCACCTTTCCCTGTGCCTTCCTTTCAGACAAGGATTTTAGATTAGGGCTTGTATGTAGCCTTCTGCATTCTACAGGGCTGATAAAAAAAAAAAATCATAATGAATCTGACTGGAGAATTAGTACCAGTATCTTAATAGACACTCTAATTAGCAGTACACCATTTGTGAGTTAAAAGTTTTCACATTAAGTGAGATGAGAAGAATGAAGTTATGATCTCTGTTATTACATTCCCCCCCCCTTCCCAGATGTATTCTGTAATAAAATCCTAAACAAGGTGCAGGTATGCACTCATCTGTCATGCTACTGTTATGTTGCCAAACAGGTAGCATGAATTTCCCTCAGCAAGCTATAAAAAGTGCAGAAGTCAATGAAGCAGGATTTATGGTTAGAGAAAGAGATTACAGAATGAGACTTAAGCACATGCTTAACTGCTTTGCTGAGCTGAGGTGTATATGGGGACACTGATAACTTTAACATTTGCAAAATCCTTCCTGATAGCAAACTATTATTAACCCTAAAATAGTGATATCAAATGACATCATGATACCAGCAGCTTATTAACCAAACTTTTATTTTTAATGGAAGTAGAACTTCTTTCTTACTGTATCCTATTTCATATCATGTGAAGGTGTTGGTTTCTATCATTTTGCTGCACAGATAATTTAGGTTGATATCAAATTTTATCACAGCAGCTCAGTTCTGCAAGACAGTACTATGCTTTCATTCTTAAGGAATGGATAATGAACTTCAAATAATGTGGAAAAATATATGTAAGAGTTTAAATTATTGTCTTTTTAAGGACAATAAATGAAATACTAAAAATAATATATTTAATTATTAATTCTTCTCTTGACATGGCACAGGTCATTATTTTTTCGAACTGATTTTAGAACAGACTATAGATGCAGCATAGAAGCATTTTTTCATACCACTTCTGGTTACAGTTATCATAATAAAGTGAGTTAAAGTGGGAAAAGTGGTATAATTACATGCATGGCTTTGCAGCTCTAGGTTAGTGATTCATATCCAAGTTAGATAACTATTAGCTGGAATTCGTTCTCAGGAATTATAACTGACTTTGATACTGTTCAAGACAAATAGTAAAAAAGTGACAGTGTAATGTTTTTTCAATACTTTACTATTGTAAATTATTGTATATGTTCTAGATTTAGAATAAATCAATCCTCTCATAAATTTGATCTGAGTTAACATGTGATGCGAAAGCCTCCAATAGTCTTCATGGTTTACTCTTTAGTACGAATATTTTAAATATCTATGGCCAGACTCTCTCTTGCATCAAGATTCATAAACACACAAACTCCCAAATTTTTCCTAATTCTTGAGCTGTTGTTCCTCAAGCTGATCTAGTCCTTATGGTGCTGCCTATGGATCTGCAAGACATCAGACCACAGCAGTGGCTGGCAACTGGACTCCAGCCTGCTGTGTCCATAGACCTTTACATCACAGAGCTTGCAGATTTAGCATGGAAGCCTACACTACCCCAATTGGAGACTCCCAGCTAGCTGTGGCCAGAGTCCTGAGAAATGGGCTCATTGACCCTATCTGTAATGAAGAGCTACTCATAAAATACTGCCTTAAAAAAAAAAAA
>NW_009942900.1:0-32507 GCF_000696875.1 Nestor notabilis | reverse complement strand
CCAACCCTAACTTTTCTATGATTCTATGAAAAATATTGAATTAGGGACTATTCTTACAGAAAAAATTCAAGATCTATATCAGAATTATTCTAATTTAAAAAAAACAAATTGGAATTGATAGTAAAAATTATTCTAGTTTATAATAGTTTTATATAGGGATATCTGTAAGTCCAGGTTTTATTTAATATCACCATCTATATTCTGTTTTGCTAATTGAGGAATAGAATAATTAACTTTAGTAATTGGTGGGCAAATAATAGTTTTGGATTTTGCAAATACATCTGCTATTGGCAGGAATTTGTATCCTGATATGATTAAAAATTCAGAGTTGCGGTAATAGTTTTGTTCTTGTAGTAGGTTTAAAATAAACACAAAGAATATACATAAGCATTCCCTAGTTTAAATGATATTGTTATCCTAAATAAGTACTGAAAAATTAAGTAAAGTGAAACTGGTAATATAGAGGAAAGTTAATTTAAAACATATTAGGGAGTCCAAACTGATTCTTGGGCAAATGTAATATATTTGTCATGTTCAATTAAACTAATCTCACAGTTCAATATACTAACCAAAGCAGCAATTAAAGCACCTCAAATAGAAAGTTTTTAATGCTAATTCTTATCCTCTTTCTGGATATTTTACAGTTTAACACACTTTATGTCTATTGGTATCTATGCAGTTATACAGATTTACTTGTGAGAAAAATACCCAAAGCATCATTTGTTTATTATAATGGACCTCTGACAAGCTAATGTATTCTGGATTTGAAAAAAGAATCATTCATCCTTTTTTTCATCTGTTGTGCAGCCACTCATAAATTGTTTACAAATAGGGAAATATGATGTTTCAAGGGGTATATTGGTTAAAAGTCTTCCATTTATTTGGTGAGAACTCATTGCAGCAAATCATCTGAAGTGTTTTTCTTATCTTTCAAATTTCATTTGAAAACAAACATAAAAGGTAGTCCTTCTATTAATGCCAAGGGTTAGGAATAAATTTAAGTAAAACAGTGATAGAAAATATTGGCTAAAATTCCATTTAAAGTCTTTCTTTAGACCATCATCATTTAATTCAGTTTTTAAGATAAAGTTCTTTAATTACTTTTGACTCAGTCTTGAAGATGAAAACTCTCTCCATAGCTGTGGTCAAAGCTACAAGTAGAAAATGTCAAAATACAGGGGCACTCTAGGGTATGAGAAAAACTCAAAGTAAATGGATGACAGTTGTTCTGAGACTGTCCAAGAACACCAGTAGATTCTGCGAAAGAACCGGGGGACTCTAGAGGAGATGAGAAGGCAATTGTTACGTCTCAGGAAGATGGGAAAATGGCATCCATAATGTGGAGAAGAGCTATCACATATCTTTACATGTGGATAGCCTTTGGCTTTTGCATTTGTTTGCTTTATGGTACTCCATGGACACAGTGTTGTTGTATCTTTTTCCCTTTAATGTGTGTTTGCAAGTAACTTTTTGTCTGTGGGAATATATGTTATGTTTCCTTGGCAATTCTATCTGTGAAGGAACCCAGTGTTATACAAGCAGTAGGCCTTAGGATCTTTTCAGCATGTAACGGATGTGTCTTAGCTTGCTTCTTGAGACATTACCTCTCTTGTAACAGGGCTTTTGTCTCCACATACAGACTTTGAGTGGTTGAAAAGTCACGAAGATCTCAGCGAACATTAGATGGTGAAGTTCTATTGTTTTCTATTGGAATTGGGCATGCAAAACCCAGTGAATTGGATGCTTCAAGATTCACAAGGGTCTTGGCCAAAAAGATCTACCATAGCAAATTACCAGCAGAGGTGGAGTCCCCACTGCTCAATCTCTCTAGGCTTGTAACTCCCAGCTACCCTCAGGCCCTCCAAAATACCCTCATTGTTCAGTATAAGGAAGCATGGACAACTTTCTTTTCCAGTCCCATGAAAACCTTTCACATGTTTGACGTATGATAAGGAGCTGTATAAGAACAGGTCTGGAGGCTGATGAGCTGTGTCCCTCTACAGTGTCTCTTAGCTACTGCTATTCTAGGGTTCCATGGGCATAACAGCTACCTCAATGAGGAGGTGAGACTGTCTAAACAAACCTATAGTAAATAAATCCCTCTATAAGATTTATTAATAACTGGGTCTTCCTTTATGCCAATGAGAATGATTACTATGTTTTATTTCTCATTAATATTCATGCATTTCTCTGACTAAAGGCAACATTTTCTCTAAGTAGACTGTGAATTTCCTGATAAAACCAGCTAGACTTAGGTTTTTTATTATTCCTGCATGTCTTTGTGGCTGGTCCTATCTCTTTTGGCTTAGAAAGGATGATTAATTATTTTACTTGATCTTCACTTATCATGGGAGTACTATGTAAATTATTTCCAAAATGTCCTCTTTTAGATTTCATTATTTATCTTCAGTATAACCCGGATATTATGAAATATGAGAAGTACATGGCTTTCTAACACACTTCTTAGATTTGAAAATTTAGCATGTATTTTTGTTACAGGTCCTGTGACCTGCTGTTTACTTTGTCTGTTAGCAGACAAAGTATGTTTTCTATGCCTTCTAAATTAATTATCCTGGCTTCTAACTAGCCAGCTTACTATTATTATTAGTGTCTGAAAGTGTATTCCTCAACAATTCAAAACGTGCATTTAGAATTCAACAGGCAGAAATAACAGAGATCCTTTCTATCTTGTAAGTGTGTGTATATATATATATATGTACTTTGTTTTTTCCAAGTGCAGAGCAAAACTCTTTGATGAGATCTGTGGACCACATGTGTTTGTTTTAGTCTCATTTGTGAGAAATTTCAGTGATGTGAGTAGAATTTTGGCTCACAGAAAAGAACATACGGCATGATGGAGAGCTCCATTGTACCTTGGAGGGGCACAGCTTTGCTGTTGAAAGCTGAAGCTGAGCACTCTCTGATGTTTTCCCAATTTTTCATCTGTGAATGTGCACTAGCCTATTCCATTCCCCAGAGGGCTGTTTCAAGTTGATCACATTGCACCCCTTTAATATAATGCTTTCTGTCATTGCTCTACTAACAGAGTGTATTGCTTTTTGCAGATAGTTGTATTTTATTTTTTGCCCTGAAAAAGAATAGCTTATGCATCAAATGTTTATTAATTTATTTATCAAGTTGAAGATACAAGAGAGAGAATTTGAAAGATATTTGTATTCCTTTATGCTTCAGCCTCATACTTGATATATTACCAAATTATGTATTCCAGTGAGAGTTTGTAGTATCTGAACAGCATGCCTACGAATGTATCAAGGATTTTTAGTTTTCAAATTTTCTTACTGTCATATTTTAAAAAAAATTGTTAAATTTGCTTACAGAAAATATCAAAAAATAATGCTTGTCTCAATAGTATCCACTTTTTGTGTTCTGCATTTGATTTACTTTGTTAAAATAGCAGCAAAATAAATACATTGCCTGTTGTTTGTTCCCTTAGAAGGAGAAAGTTTTCTGAATTCACAATGGATGCACAATTAGAACTGTTACTTTTACTACTGCCTTCATTATTTAATGCTGTAGAAGTTATGAGAGTAATTTTATGTTTAGCACCTTCTCATCTGTTTTCTTAGGAAAATTTATGCATTTTAAATTACATATACACTGGATAAAATAACAATAAATATTCTGCAAGAGATGCAGGATACCTGGTCTATCCTCTTAAACTTGTAAATCCTAGAGTAGATTTATACTCCATTTAATTTGTTCATTAACTGTTCCTGTGAATCTTGTACTCCTGCCTGTTCAACAGTACTGTTTCAAAACCTCCTCCTTCAGCATCCTTCTCATCTGGGAAGTGCTGTTGTGTGATTAGATTTCCTATTTGTTTGATAGGTGTTTTAACCATTAGGTTGCCACACAAAGGGTAACGAAATCCTCCCCTTCTTTTGACAGTATCTCTGAACTCCAAGCAGCATGTCTTAGGGATGCTTTCCATATCAGATCTATTCTGATCATAGTTTGGGGTCTACCTTAAACTAATATAAGGACTTCAGTCTTACCAGGGAGGGTCCCCAAGATAGGAGGTGTAAGAAAGTAAGTTATCTGGACTGACTTCAGGGACACGGGCAATTTAAGGAAGATCAGAAATTTCTCCTGGTTGACTAAATAGGTCCATGGTCAAAGACCAAGAATATTTTAGTCTCTTGAGATAATTAAGGCTAAATAACCCTGGAGGAATTATCCTTCTCCAGGGTCTCCAAACCCGTTTTTGCAAAAAACAGTACCTCAGGCTTTCTTCTTAACAGGGTTTTGCTTTTCTGTAACTTTATACTTGTTTGGATAATAAGTAAATAAGATTTCCAGCCATGAGATAATTATGCTGTCACAGTACCCATTAATCAGAAATCTATTTCCTCTTCTCTGATGTGACAATTGTCTGGGCATTTGAAGAGGCAGACAAGAGTCTGAGTGTAGCATGATGAGAAGAGCTGGAAGGAAGGAGAAGCCTCAATGTTCATAGATGGAAAAATTCAGCACAGTTTGTCAGAACACCAGGTACTCCACTGTGGGTAAAGGAAAATGAAGACATCTAACAAACTTGTTTGTACAACTTCAAAAGCAGAATATAAACTGTAGCCTGATTTAAAGTTTGAGCACGTGAAAACAAGAAATTTAAACAGAAAATGGAATCTTTATGTTACAAACATTTTACTTACATTATAGGTTATATCATTTGATACTGTAGTGAACAGTGCATGAGCAGTGCATGGAGAGGCCACCCTTGCATTCAGAGATGCAGGTTTGTCTGCCTCTTCTGTAGATCGGGGTACGTCTGCACTGTAGTCTGGGGAAACTCCTCCTCCTATCTTTCTTTTAGAGAGACTATTTTCTTTATACCACATTAACTTTTTTTTTTTTTTTAATTATATTTTCCTGCACTGCTTCAGGAAAAAGAACAAACCCCCCAAAATTTTGGACGGACTCTATCTTGTAGGTTGGGGAATGCAGACCCAGCAACTATTCAGCTACCTCTGAAACACTGTCCCAAGTCACTTTCTGATTAAAGTAATTTGGCCCTATAATTTCTTAGCTTTGAAGAGGTAAGAGAAAACAATGACAAGGAACCACCATGATTATAGAAAAATAAATCTGGTGCATGCTTCTGTGACTGAAAAGTGAGAGGTGGTGACTTTCTTCTCTTTCTCTCTTGTTAAACTTGTAGATCTTGGTATCCTCTCTTTACACTGTAATCTAGTCTACATATTAATTTTAAGGAAATTCTAGGAATCCTTCCTTCCATGTGTTTGTAACTGGAGCAGATGATAGGCACAGATGGCTGCAAATTCAGTTTTTAAGGCAGACTTTCCTGCTTGGTAATCTGGAAGGTAATGTTTATGGTGGTCTTCTACCTTCCTCCTGCAAAGGAGGACAAACATTGCTTAGACATCAGTGGAACTAAGAAGCTCTTTGGCAGTAAGGGGGGAGTTTCCTACATGTTCTCCACACCATAAGACCGTGTAGTTATGATATTACTCTAATTAGTAGTACAGTAATTGCACAGTCTGATTGAATCAAGTCTGTTTCAGATGCTGGAATTCAAATACATCTTTGGGGTAACATGGGTATATGATGCAAAAAATGTGGCCTTCAATCACTGTGATGTAAACAGGGATCAGGTGGAAGGAGAATCACATTACTTTCTACAGATATACCAGGTTTATGTGACTTGATACAGCACTGAATGTACACAGTAAAACTTCAAGCTCCAGAGACATATAAGTGTCTGACCTGTGTATAATCCTCAAAAATCAGCCCCTATATTTTATTTAAAGGCGGCATTCACCAAGGAAAACCTGAAACATCAATATAATTGAGAAAACAACATCATTAGTAGCAAACTTTTTCTGTTTAATTCAAAAAAATAGAAGAATGGACAACCTAACAGCAACAGGAAAAAGAGAGAGTGGTTCACCCCAGCAGGCTGCCAGCTAATTTAGGAGGAAAATTTAGGAACTGAAACAACAGGCACCCCCACCATTTGCTAAGCTTGTGAATTCAATCTCAGAAATAAAGCAAAGCTTAATAAAAAAGATGAGAGGGCAGACTAACTGGAGGAACAAATAGCAGAAAGAGAATGGAAAGGCGTATTGAATCTTTTTTATTGAAATAAGAAAGACAATTGTACATAAAAAGTTCTAACTTCTGAAGCTGATTAAGAATGAATAATATAAAGATTTATGAGTAATCAGAAGAAAATTATTAAATACTAGGTTTCATACTTTTATTTTTAAATTAAGTGATGGAAGTAAATGAGAATTTTGTTTGCATGCCAACACAAACCCAGAGGACACTGATTTCAAGTAGACAGAGTCTTTTTCAGGTGTTGTATGGGTGGTAAAACTTGTGAATTGAGTTTAGTCTCAATTAAAATATTGAATTTCCTACATTTTTTTTATTGTTATACTTCATTTTATTAAAAAAATAATTAATTATCTCCAAGTGAAAAACTGAATATGTTTCTTTACCATACTGCAAGGCTCTCTGTGGATCTCAGCCAACATGAAGGAAAGGGGAAAGAGACCTGGACAGATTGTAATTCGTGCTATAAATGAATGTTGTTTGTCTGGGAATTTTTATTGTTAATATGCCAACACGTTTCAAGATAGATCTAATAAAAATGAAATTTATGCTTGTGATGTAGTTGGACATGTGCAACATACTATCAAAACCTTTCTAGAAAAAAAATCAATTTAAATAATACACTGATTATCATGCATATCCCAGGGTCCTGCTGTTAATCATTTAGAGCTGAATGGAGGTAAGTTTCCGTATTCTTTTTCCTAATACATATAAGGCTCTAACCAGAATTACTGAATGTATTACTGACAGATGTAAAAACCCTAATTCGCTTTACAGAAAATAGCATGACTTTGTGGTTTAACTAGTTATTCTTTCCTACCTGTTTTATCTAAATGTTATTTCTTGTGTGTTTTTTTTCTTGAGTGAGTTATACATTTTCAAGATGCCGCAAAATATTTAAAAAGTCCTGCAGAGGTATATGCCTTGTAACTTGGTTTCTTTTGTGGTGTTGTACTCTTTTCGTGTTTTCTCTTTGTTTTTAGACAGAAGAGTGGTCATATAAACACAATAGCAAAGAAATCTCAGAAACAAAATAAGGAGGACTCCTGGTATCCCTTCTCCTCTAAAATGCACATGTAGGAAAACATTAAGATGCTTATGGGCATGTCATATTACTAAAAATACGTCAAAAGGAAACTAAAGAAGCATATGTCCTTTTTGATACAAGGTCTCCTGAAGCTCCTGGAGGTATGTTCAGGAATTAATGTATATTCTTAGGCAATGCATCCAAAAAAATTGTTTCATGTGCATTTAACACACCTTTTAAATAGTTGTCCTGGGATTTTGTCCACTCTTGTAATTTTCGCTCTCCCCTTTTAAAATGCTCTTAAGGGACTCAGATATATTTAAAATACACAGCATAGTTGTAATAAATATTGTACATAGTGAAAGTGAGGTGTTTAACTTCCTTTTCCTTGGAGACCCAGAGGCAAAAAAGCACTATAAAATACCTATGGAAGTGAATTTGCTAGTGTTACAGAGAAAACCACAAATTTTAATTGGCAGGAACAAGCAGGCTTTTTACTTGATTCTTGCTGCAGGCAGCAGGGATTTGGTTGTGGTATTTTTTCCAGTGTTGCAAGCCTTTTAAAATAAGGGTGTTTGTTTCCAGCTCTTGTCTCTCTCAAACATTTTCTTCTCAGAGTGAAGTAAGCTGTGAAATGAAGGTAGATTCCCCCATCTCTTTTGGAAAAGGATTTTTTTTTTTTTTTTAACTCTTTCTGTCCAAACCAATATTCCTTGTTTCCCAAATGTTTTCTGTTTCTACCAGGTGACAAGTGCTCCCCATTCAGCCCAGCAGCTGAAAGGGCTGTGGTTTGTGCTGTTTCACAGAGACTGAAGCTCTCAAGTGCATCTCCTTTTTTTATTGGTCTTGAGGTGAAAATGTTCAATACTAGTAACAGAAGGAGGTCTTCCTTGCTGCCCTAATTATGACAAAAAAAAAGATTTCCTGTTAAAAAAAGAAGATTAGTGTGAACAGAACTTGGCAAGCTCCAATAGGATGTGATTGGATCATCATGGGTATTTTTCCAGTTGAAGTTAATAGAACTACGGAGTCAAACTTTTGGGAATGTTGTCCAATGTTTTGTAAGTACAGTCAGCTCCTCCCTTACTATGTCTCATAATTTTTTGTAGCTCATTTGTTACACATAAGAACCAAAATCAGAGAGGTAAAGTAAGCATCACTTTCTGGAGGTAACTGATTTGCATAAGAAATTTTGGCAACCAGGCACACCGATTTTGAAAAACAGGTCCCATATTGGCCTTTACACAGGGCAGTCTTATGTTTCAGTATTGCTAGGGCTTGATCAAATTAACAGCACAACTTGTACAACCAGAGTGGGCTGTGTAAATGATCTGTGCCCTCTGAAGTGACTTTCACTGGCCACTTTCCTAAATTATTTCCTCAAATATCTCTTTGCCTCTCCCAAAGAGTTTTGAATTCTTGTTGTTCATTGGAAGCATGAGTCAAAGCACAATCTTTCATGCCTGGATTGTGTATTACACCATTGCTTCATGAGCAATCGAATCCAGAATATTCTGGTCTTGTCATCAAAAGCAAAAGCATGCCTTTCTAGTTACCTACTACTAGCCCAGCACTTTTCTCCTCCTTCTCTTTATCTGGGCAGTGGGCAAAAGCCTTTGTGCAACCACATAGGGAGACTCACCAGTGATCTTGTATGGACTGGACTGAACCTGGCAAAAATACTGCCCTGGAGATTATGTTTAGCTTGCCTCAATAGTCAGGATGTATTTGACTACTTGAGTGATGGAGTTGAAGTATGAAGTGGGGAGAATGAGAGAAACGAGAGCATGGCAGCATGGGGGAGGACAAGACTGCCAATTTTCTGAAGCAGAGCTGATTTGTGTTTATTGAAACTTCTTACAAAATTACAGTGGGAATCTGCTGAATAGCAGGTTCTGAACAGAAGCTATGCTTGAGTACTGAGTGGGCTGGTGGCTGGTGGTAACTGCTGGTGGTAACTGCTGGTGATTGGTGGAGTGGGTTGGTGGTAACTGTTTTACTCAATGTGCTTCAGTAAGTTAAGCATAAAAATGATGTTTGCTTATCATTTAAGAAAATGTTTATCAATGGCTATCAAATTATTAAGTAAAAGTCAACTGAACTTGTGACATGGTCAGAAGACTGAAAAAAAGCTGACGTAATAATCACACAGTGTTTACTGCTTTTAACAGTGACTTCTCTGGGTGCCATGAAGAACAAAAATATGGGGGTGAAGCAGGGAAGTAATGCAGAATAAGATACTAACATAATAATACAATAAAATCACGGATATGTTGTATTTGCTATCCTTTGATTTTACATTAGAAAAAGGAAAGACAGAATCTAGAAAATACTTCTCAAGCAAACTTTGATAGAGAGTTGCTACATCTCCTCTTCTACATGACCGGGGGCTGTTTTTTAAGATGAGATGGGGCTGCGTATTCAGTAAGGCTTAGCAGTACTGTGTCTCAGCAGATTCCTAGATTTTAAAAATGTTTTTATTTTAATTTCTGTATTTGTTAGAGTGGATGTTTGATAAAACACAACCAGGCAGATGGTGAGAAAAAAAATATATGAATCTTCCCAGAGGTGTCTGGGAAGTAACCCTTGTTCTGGAAGTGTTACAAAATGATGGAAGTGTTGTCTCAATGCTACAGGGGCAGGAATTGCCTTTTCCAGTTGTTTTCAAATATATGTATCTCTGTCCCCATGAAGATTGCTGCTTTAACCTCCCATTGTTATGCTTGCACAGAAAAACTTTTCTACCTTGGTTTCCCGTTGTCATCTTAATATAGCTGCCTGTGATCTTTGCCACTTTCTCTGTATGAGAATGTAACTGATGTTTTCTGGTATTATAGGAAGGCTAAAGTTGAGGCAGCTGCTTTTATTTTTGTTTGTATCTCAAGACAGGATGCAAACCAAGCTCTACTAGTATGCAAACCTAATGAATCAATCCACTGGGTTGCTTCATTGAGCTTTGTTTCCCGTTTACTTAGCCTGTAGCTGACTGTTGAAATGTGCTCTATGCCACTTTTTTAATTTTATTTACTGCTAAAATGAAATCTAAATTTTCTGTTTAGCTTCCTTCTATGAGTTGAACACCATGTTTTCCCCTCTCATGATAATAATTCAGGTTGCAGATGAACACGTTTTGGCAGGAACATCATACATAATTTTAAAATTAAGAGTTGCAGAACTCATGACTTACATAGTATGACAGTTTTAGGCCTTGTTGTTCCTAAAAGTTTGGGCATGCAAACAAGAGATTTCCTTTAATTAGCTTTACTTACTGTTCCCTATAATGAAACAGATCCTTTACTCTGCAATTTTACATGGGCTGAGGGAAGGTACCACAGGCTATTCCTTCTGAGATAGTGCTGGTACTGCAGGATACTGTAGCATAACATCACTGCCATCACTGGGAAATGTGATGGCAGCTAAACTTGCCTGTTTTGTCAAAGTGCTTCCATTACTTCTAATATTTTTTATTTGTCCCTCTTAATTAGACTAGCACTGCAATTGTCAAGGTGAAAAAGTGGCAAGCAACACTTGAAAACTTCATCTGGTTGCTTCATAATAACAGTTAGGTGAGGATTTTAATTGTGTGTACTGCTTGGTTTTCTGTTTGTGTAATCCAGTAATCACGCATATTTTCCAACATTAAGCCTTTGTTAATACTAATAATAAAATGCAGAAAGCTCCAGAAATGAGCCTAAGTGAAGAAAATGAATAAAAATGAAGAGTATAAAAATGATGAGCAAGAAAATGTTTAAAAAACAAAGCATTCAAAGACAGTGTAGTATCTGATATCACAAAGAATCTAAGTGCTCTCCTTGGGGTGGGGGAAATACTTCCCCAAGGCAAAACCATTAGATGGCCTCCTTAGCAATCCTGTAAGAAGACATTTTCAAGTGAAATGCCAGGAAATTTTGAACTGATCTAATTCTAAGCAGCATTAAAAAAAAAAAAAAAAAAAAAAAAAAATCCCTCTTGAGAATTGGTGTATGTGATCTTGGAATAAAATGAAACCACTGGCAGAAACCAGTGGTGCCAGCTGCTATATATTTTCCTCTGGAAAATAATTATGGTCTTTTTGGTCTGTAAATGGTTTATGAACTGACCAGCCTGCAATCTGGGAATGAAATTCCTGAAGGGACTGGACGAATATTTAAATTTAACAATCTGAACCTATTTGAAAAGACCCTCCTTAATGATTAACGTATAATCAGAGAGAGGTATAGAAAATAATCATCAGTAACATAGGAGCCCAAGGGAAAAAGAGTTTAAGCATGACAAGGACCTATTTTACCAAAGATGGGAGTAAATACAGCCTAAAAATCTCTTTGATGGTGTGAAAATTAAAATTATTCTTGAGATCAAAGTCCCACTGTGTGTGAAGAGAGTTGTTATGCTGGCACCATTGAGGCTGTTGTGCACAAGTATTCTTGTCTTTGTTTCTCTGACGTAAAGATCTCTGTAACTTTGTACATTCTGTGTATACAAAGAAAATTAAATTCATAAATAGCTAAAGGTTCATAATGCAATCAGTTCTAATCTCCTAACAGAGAGACAAAGACTCTCCCAAGATCAATATTTCTTTGCTTCCACTACTTGTCTCTTCTTGGTCCATTGCTTTTTTGATGATTGTTGTGGTACAGGGTCTTGAATTTAAGTTTCTGGACACCATAAAAGTGTTATATTGTCCTGCTTTCTGTTTTCCCTTTTTGTGTTATTAATTAAATATTCATGTAATACTTCCCTCTTGTCCCACCCTGAGAGTGACCTTAGAGTCAAGCTTTTTGATTCCTTTCACATCCCCCAATGGTTATTTAATAAAAATCCATAAAGAATTCAGACTGATTGCCTGTAATAGAATAGGTGTCTATTTCTTTAATAAGAAAAATCATCAGTTTCAATGCTTACCTTCAAGAGAGAGCTTTGCTGGTGCACTCTGAGCAGGGATACACCCTCCTATTTGCAGTTAGACTAACATCCAGTTGGTCTGAAGCTTCATGTATAAAATACATAAAAACTATGTTGGATAAACAAAAGTTCCTTTTTCATAAAACCATGGGCCTGGCTTTAATGAATCTGATTAGTTTCCTGCCTCTGATGGTCATCAATGATCCTGTCACTGAAAAACAGGGAGAAGTACAAGAGACACACAAGTATGTAGTGATATTTGATCCAAATATTCTCCAAGCAACCACTGATCTGTGATTTTTTTCAACTCACAAGTCAGAATTGCTGTCTTATATTCAGTGTTGCTAAATAGAATCTATTTTTCATCCAAGATTTTTTAGTGTCCTCCTTTGAATACAGGTAACCTTTATTGTATCCAAAACTCAGCTGAATTACATGTGTAAGGGACCATCTCTATCTGTTTTGAATCCATCATTTACTATTGCCATTTGTTGAACTTTAATTCTTACATTAGGAAAGAAGATGAAAGACACAACCTTTCCCCATTGCAGCCATTGTTTATGTGCATCCATCATATTTATCATGATTCATAGCACTTCTTGGATGATGCTGGTTGCCCTTGTTTAGTCCTTTCCTTGTTCTGTTACATTCCTCTGTCACTTTTTTTGATGGGCAACATTTGGATTTTGTTGCTGTGCCCAGCCATCCCTTTGAGGAGAGCATGGAGGAAGGAGTGCGAGGCTGGCAGCCTGGGCACCTTGCTTAGATGAGAACAGGAGGGATCTGACATTGGCAGCAGCTGTAACTGGGGCTGGGGTCTGTTCTTGTGAGAGCAAGGGCCAGAGGGCAAACACAGACCTTCTGGAGAGGGCAGAAAGGATTATTTTTGGGATCAGAGAAAGCAGCCAGAGTTGCTGCAACTCAGACAATCCCAAGCTTATACGAAAACAAGGACTTGACTGGATGGGAATACCGGGCAGGGATAGCATTGCATATAAACTGCTCTCATTTCTGTTCTGCCTCTCACTGCTGCTTTTTTCTTTCTCCTTTTTTTAAAAAACAGCTGATTATGTTAATTTACATTCAAATTAAGTAAGGCATTTTAGTCATCTTTGTTGAACTCACTTTAGAGGAAGGTGTCTCTAAGCTGTAACTGTGTTGGGATCATGTCATCCATTTCAAAAGTAAAGGATCTTGCTCCATTTTCAAAAGCGTGGCTTCCTCCTGGAAGCACCTGAACACCTCAGTTGTGATGGAAGGAGACTCCAGTGGCAGCACGGCTACCTGGAGTAGTACATGTTTACTGCTGAGAATTGCTGTGACTGTGTCTGTAGATCTGGCTCCTTGTCTTTTCCATAGTGTAACTGACATGGTCTGCACCCTTCATGGTAAAGAACCATCTCGGTCATGGTGAATTCAGTCTGGCACAGGATGTCCTGTCATTGCAATGTGTGACTACAAGGACTGCACTGACAATATGCTGTGTTACCCAGCTCTCTTGTATTAAGAGAGACAGTTTTGCTGCAACATTTCACAGCTGTGAATTTATCCTTGTGACAGTGATGGAAGCAGTTCAAGCCCTAGTGGGCAAAAGAAAAGTGAAAATCATCAATGTTCAGATGAACACACTGCAAGCATGGGTTAGGTGATCACATTGTTCTCCAAGTCCCCTCTTCCCAAGCTGGTTTGGGCTTTGCCCTTGACAAAGAGTAGTTTGCTACTTCTATCACACAAATTGTGTCTTCCCAGGAAATTGACAGGCATCCACTTTCCACCTCACTCTTTAGTTGGTGACCTGCTGGCTCCCTTTCCTCTTTCTTGCCCTCAGGGACTCCAACAGAAAGGCAGACATACGTATTGTGTGTAAGAAGTACTGCTGGGTATAATTTATCTTAGTTGTGTTGTCTTTATTGACACACCCACTGTAATTTATAAGCATGTTCAACATACCACAAAAATTATTCTTCTGCCCCCACAGTGCAGGCAGATTGTGGGTAGGTATGCCTGCAGAGTACAAGGCTTGCATTGTGCCAGTGGATTTAGTGGTAATGCAGTTTAGAAACGTTTTCATTGGGGTGGTTTTAAATTGTGACATGTCATATTCTTCCTGAAACAAATAATAGTAATGCAGTCTCAAATCGCAAAAGTGACTCCTAATTGCACAAGAAACCCTTTCAGATATCACAAGGTATTAAAAGCAGAATTATCACTTTATTATATGTGTAAAGATGTAAGCTGAATTGTGTTTTCTGTAAAGCTGAGGTTAAAATTTATAAGATCTTTCTCCAGAATCTTTTTTACAGAGGAGTAATTGATATTACTTATATGTAGTTTGGCTTGTGCCAGTTTATACCAGAAGCATGATTTGAGAGGTGCAATTAGCTGATGTCTGCACAGTAATTTTTGTACAAACTTGCAGCAGAAGCTTTATGTTATGCAATAAAGCTCTGAAATGAGATATTTTAATTAGGTGATAAGAGTGATAACACAAAGCTTTGTTTATCAAGTAGTCATAAGGTTCAAATGAGCTGTGAATTTCAAAGAAGTCTTTGGCAGGAGATGAAAAACATGACAGCATAGTTCAGAATTCCTTTTGGTCTGGATGTAGTCTCATGAGTGCTGTTCAAAAGTTCAAAATAAAGGAAGACCTGGAGATTCTGTAGATATTTACATTTGACATTTCTATTTTGGGAAAGTCTTAAAAAATAAGCACTCGTGTTTTTTCAAATTCTGTAAAAGCATCCAGTTGGGGAGGGATGTAAGGTGCTAGAAACCAGGAAGGAACAAATGAGTTGCTTGTTTGCTAATCACTATGGAGACATTGTGACTGAGTTCTCTACATAATTTCGTCAGTTTATTTGGCCCCCAAATCTTGAACTTGTAAGTGATCTAGCAAGGCTTTTATGTCCCTTTTGCTACATTTACATTATGACCCTTTTGCTGCTTTTGCTTTTTTATGTCGCTATTGCTACATGTCTCCTTTTCTTTAATGTGAGGTAAAGTTTATATCCCTGGAGTGTCTACGGAAAAACAGTTGTACCTAAAGAAGGATAAATAACTATGAATCATCTGTTAAATTACCAGAACAACCCCTTCCTCCTCTAAAATATCCTCAATGACAAAATGAGTGACTAGAATCCCCTAGGTCTTGTGTTGAGTGTCAATGACAGTAATAGGTAAAAACAAATAATCCAAGAGGAACACCTGTCTGTCCCGTGTCATACTTCCTGCACATAAATGGCCTTTGTCTTCTTCCTCATCCCCAGATGATTCAATCCCTGTTCTTTCTCTCCTATTTAGGAGGTTTTGCAACTCCAATTCCCTCACCCTGCTCCTCAGGTTTCATGCAAGCTATATGAAGATCTGCATTAGCCCATGCTTTTCAAATACCTGGTCTTCTGTATGGGTGTGAGCTATCTGAAATGCAGTTTGCATGTACGAAAATACAGTAGGTGTGTATTTCCAGCCAGTCAGCAACAGGTATTATGGCCTTTCCTAAGAAATGACAGACGGGCAATGATAAATGGCTTTGTAATATTTCCTTACTCGGGATACTGTTTGTAGGCAATGGCATACCACTGCCTCTCTCAGTTAAGCTTGAGAGAGAAACAACCTTACTTAAAAAAATTAGTGTAGTTTCAAAATTAACTATTGCTCCTCAGAAAATAGATCCTGGAATCACCATGGACAGGTACATTGACTGTTAACTTGGTGGTCAGCTGTGGAATGGATGAGCATATATGGTATAGGAATGGGGGTCACATGAAAGCCTTCAATAAGTCCAGGATGCACCTATTGCTTTTGAGAATTGGTGTTCACTCTTTCATTATAAAAGAATCAACTAGCAATGAGTTTACACAAAGAAAGAAAACCCTTACTGAAATAGGTTAAAAAATCACTGAATAAATTCCTGGAATAATAATGAAAAATACATCACAAGTTGTTAAACTCAAAGATGTAAACAGTGGCTTACCGAGACCTTAAGCCATAGGTTTCTGAGAGTTGAGAATATACTGTTTATTGCCCTCTTGTTTCTGACACATCTGTTCCTGTCCACTGTCAGACATGATGCTGGATAAAATTGACTTTGTTCTGAGCAACATAGTAATTTTATTTTTTTTTCATGTACAAGAGGAATATAAGAAAATGACTCCCTGCCTGCCCGCCCACCCTTTCCTTTTCCTGTCTCCAGGCATTTGTAACCTGATAGTTGTCTTTTTACACTGCTCTATACTGGAAATAACAGTGCTGAAATAATTTAAAACAAGTCTATGGGAAGGCAGTGTGGGTAAAGAGATCCTTTCAATTCATCTGCTTTGGGGACAAGCTTTTCTCTCTAGCACAGAAGAAAAGTTTTTCAGCCTCCTTTTGCGTATACAAAACTCAGTTTTCCCCCTTTTTTCTTCTTGATTGCATTAATACAAACAAGTGATCCCTAGGTAGCACTCGAATGCAACTGTGCATTTGAGGAATACAAGTTAACACTTTCACAGCTACATAACAGTGTTTTTTCCAAACATGCTGGAAGGAAAATAATGGGATTACTAGCAACTGGTATAGGCAGGAAATAATCCAGAAGCTACCTAAAAAAAGTGTCTGTTCTGAACCAGTGTCTAGTAAACAACTAATAAGTAACCTGGAGCTCTCTGAGAAGTGTAAGCATGACTGACTTGCAGAAAAGATGGATAAGAATGAACCTTATGCCCTCCAAAGGCACCACAAGAACAATTAACCAAACAATGGAAGGTTCAAACTGTCCATCTTTATACTTGTCTTTTCGCTATGGATGAGGATATTTACAGTGACCCTGTGGTATCTCTACTTTCGACTTATATTGAAAATGCGCATTTTTGAATAATTTGCTTCTGTTTTCTGGGAAAGTTAATGTAAGCTACTTTCACCTCTTCTCAGATGACTCTGACACGTCCTAAAAAGTGCTTTCTGAATCCCTTAGATTAAAGTATTCACTAAATACAAGTAAAACTGCTGAAAGATCGAGATTGAATAAACATAAACGCTTTTTTGAAGCTAGTACCATCTGGCAAATAAAAGAACAGATATGTCAGCAAGGCAAGTTTAGCTTAGTTCAAAAAGACAAAGTGTGTTACTACCAAACCCAAACAAAACCAGAAACTTCAAGCTTCATTTAAATGAGGAAATGAAATATAAAATTGCTCACAGAATGTAGAATCAGGTTTTCCTTGCAGCTTTGGCTTTTCTGTTACAGCTTTGAGGTGCTCTCTAACCTAGCCTGGGAGTGCTTTCTTGCCTTTTCCACTACAAAGACACAGGTTAAAGAGGAGCTAGACTTCAACTTGGAAGACAAAAGTAGAGTGAATTATGTGTGCTTGGAAGAAACACTGGAGGTAAAAGAGGAGAGATATAATTCTCTCCTCATCCATATGCCTGACGTTTATCAGGGCCACTTTACTAGGTACTTCCTTCTGCATACCTTTTTCTTTTCTCCTGAGTGCCCTGGCCTTTTTGACGACAGTTTTAAAATCCTGATGTTGTTCCTGGAGAATAGGAAAGAACTTCTGCTGTTTTCAGTCCAGCTCTCTGTTTCCTGGGTCTCTGTGTTTCTAATTTGTGACAGGTCTTAAGAAGCTGATAACTTCAGAGCTTGATTTGTTTTGATTATTCCCTAAAGCAACTTGATGTATTTTCCAGGCTTTGTAGTCAGAGAGAGAGAAGGAATCATAACACCATATAAAAGTATAGTGTTTATTACATAATGTGGCTCATACCAACCAGTTTCTTGGTTGCAGTGTGATAAGTCACTGATTCCCAATAAGTAATGATCAACACTTTCAGGTACAATCCTTCTCTTATTGTCAAGATCAGGACAATTAGAAAATCTATCTGGAGCTCCAGTTTGAATATTTACTCTGCTTACAATTTTTTATTACATTCAAAATTCTAATTCAAGTTTAGTTGTAAACCTGAACACTTTATGCTAAACAGCAAAATAAACCCCCCTTTTTACAGAAACCATTAAGCCCAAAATGGAAAGGTCATATCTGTTTCTGTGCAATACACTGAAAATATATACTTATACAACTTTCATAATGATAAATTCTCCTATGTTTTATATGGGTGAGCAACTTCTCAGCTATTGCTTGAAACTAATCATCTATGAATGTGTATCTCGCTTGCCACTTCTCCTTTAACGGTAGGACCACTAGATTGCTCTTCTTCACTTTACAGCTTAAAGACTAATAATTTTGAAGAGAAATATTGGTCACCAGGTATATTCTATATGTACTCGTCCTTTTTTCTGTCCTTACACAAACAATAAGAAAAGTTGTATTTATCATCCTAGTTGAAATTCAGCTATGGCAGTATGTGTGCTGCCAAATCTAGACTGTTAACCCACAGGGGACTTCATTAGTAGATATCTTTTTTCAGTTCAAAGATTGCACTTGAGAGTTTTAAAACTCTCTAGTTTACTAATTAGCTTACCTCCAAGGATTGGATTTAACAGTTTACAAACCTTTTTTATTGATATGGGCATTTGTACATTCAACTTGGAGTATCACCATCCCCTGTTGCATTCAAGGGCAAATGCTTTTAAATTTTGGGCATGATAGAAAGGCTTTCTCTGGTCTATCACCTGTTTTTGTGGAATGTCTCTTTTCTACTTATGTACATGATATAAATAATCTAGTATTAAATAAATGAGTGCCATGTATCGAATGTGTTAAGAATGAGAGATACTGTGGCAGTGCAAGAGAATTCCCATATGGTTTCATTTTTTCAAAGTCCATGTGTAAGTTAATTCTCATAATTGGAATAATCAAATCAATCCCTAACAGAATACTAATCACAAGCCTTAACAGAAGACCTTATTCGCAAGATGTTATTCTGTGGATTGCACACTTTCCAGGCTAACTTTGCTGATCAGGTCTGCATAATCAATTCCAGTCTGCAACAACCTTAATTTTATCGAAATGGGAAGATTTCTTTTGTTCCGTTAGGACTCATTACACATCAGTCCCAGGCCACCTCTCCATTACAGTGTTCCAGCTTTTCTGCTGTGCAGGCTCTGGGTAGGTTTATGTTCCTAGTCTTGTCACCTCACTCTGTTTTCCATTAGCTAAACAGTGCTGGAGGACAGTTTTTGTATTTTTGGTGGGATGCCCTGATAAGCTGAGTTGCCTAGGAGTCATGATCTTCCTGTAGGTTGGTATTATACAGTCAGTAATGTTTGAAAGCTTGACTCCTTTGCTTCATGTTTCAAAGACAAGACACTCTTGGAGGACTATGGCCTTAACACTGAAACTATCAGTTGTTGGTGTATAGAATTACACACATGATAAAACAGTATATACATACTGATTGAAAAGCAGCTTATCGTATTGCTTTTTTAAAAGGTTGGTTGTTCTAGTTTCTGTTCCTATGAATGTATAACCAGTCCTTAGCATATGTCTATAGATCTCTGCTGTCCACTTCCAACTGACCTAATAGAATTTTTGCTTGAAGACTATTTCATAGCTTAGTCAGAGTTCTGCTCAGGAAGGACATCTGCACTCCTGAATTTTCAGTCCTCGTACTGCATCCCAGTATTTATCTTTGCACTGGCTAGGAAACACGTATTTAGATGGAACTGTTAGATATATCCCAATGCAAGTGCTATCTAAAAATAGCATTTCTTCATGCATTGCTTTCCTTCTGTAGAGATGGGGGACAGAGTAGGTCCTTTCTGCTTTTCTGATTGGGAAAACACTACTGAGCTGACTTACTTCAGTAAAACAGACTTATGCCTTGGTTGCCTATTTGTTTTTTCTCAGAGATTGCATCTGTGAGATCTGGCATCTTTAAATGTTCTGAATTTTGCATCCAGAGCATGGGCTAAAATATTTTGATTAGTTTCCAGCATTAAGAGTTATTATACTACAAATCTCCCATTCTCTGATAATTGTCCCCATGTTTAATTCTTTATATGTACGTGGACCTTTAAGCTCACCTTGCTTCACAAATGCTGTGCCAGCTGGCTCTATGTCCTTAGCTGCTGGAATACTAATGCACTGGTAAGTTGAAAGTACGCTTTGTTGAATGGTCAAGGAGTCACCATGTGTAGTGCTGAAGTAAGCTTTTCTCCTTTAGAACTTATCCAGGACTGTGAAATAGCAGTTATCAAAGTGAATACACTGCACTAAGTTTGACAAGGCTCATTGTTTGATGTGGTCTGAAACCTGTGTGGATTTTCTGTACTATGTGTACCAAATGTTTAAGGGATATATAGTGTTCTATATATATATAGGTCAGTGAGGTACTGTGAAGACACGCAGCTGCTGCAATGGCAAGTTCAGTGGCTGGGTGCTAGATTGAGATATACAGGGGGTTCCTGGAGCCAGGGAAACCTGAGAAAGAGCAGAGAGCCCCACCAGGAACCGGCAGCTCTCATGATAGAGGCTTGGGCGTTGCCAGAAGAAGCCACTGTGGGAGATTTAAATGGGCCTAGGGAGTGCAAGCGACCAGGACTGTTGCAAACAGAGTGGGCAAACATGGATTGAGAGCGTGCAGCAGTTTGTGCAGAAGAGTGCATGAGAAGGGCCATGCGCTCTGTGTGTAGGTCTACCAGCTCAAATTGAAATTACCAGAGATCTCGCAAACTACAAGAAAGGGTTCTTCAGGTACTTAAACAAGCAGAAACAGAAGGAAAACATTGGCCTGCTCTTAGCAGGTGGGGAGAACTGGTCACCTACAACACTGAAAAGACAGAAATTCTCAGCACTTTCTTCACGTCTGTCTTTACCAGTACCATCAACCCCCAGGCCTTGGGAACAATAGTCCAGGTTCTTGCAAACACAGACCCACCATCAGTGAAAGAAGAGCTGGTACATGAACTATTCCTACAGGAGTAGCTGGGCCCTGACAATATCCACCCAAGGGTGTTCAGAGAGGTGGCTGATGTCATTGTGAGGCCAGTCTCCACAATCTTTGGGGTGTTATGGGGATCAGGGGACATCGCAGAAGACTGTAAGAAAAGAAATGTCACCCCCATCTACAAGAAGCGTTTAAAGGAGGATAGAGGAAATTATAGGCCCATCAATCTTACTTCAGTCCCCAGGAAAGTTATGGAGTGAATCCTCCTGGGAGAAGTTTGGCTGTATTGTAGTCAGTTTTACTTATGTGTATGCTTCTGTATTCTTGTTTTAAATTATGGCTTTTGTTGTGGAGTATGTATTGAAACATAGTCAATTGTATGACACTGTTCAGGTTTGGTAATGATAGGCTGTAGAAAGCAAGGCCTGGTGGCTTGAGAATCATTACATTTGATGTTGAGTCTATGCATGAAAAGTAGTGGTTTCTTTTGTGGTGGTTTTTTCCTTCTTTTTCCAGGATATAAATGATATAAGCAAATTCATTTGTCATTGTTCTATAGATGCCTAAGATCCAAGGCCAAATTTAGTGAGCTGTGTCTTTCATGAATTTTATAGTGCTATAATTTCCTCTGCTCTTAAAGAGGGATACTTTAAGAGCTAGAAAAGAGGTTCAAGGTAAGAGGAACACTTTTTCACTGAAGCATAGTCCTTACACTTCAATCTGATTTGACTTTCTAAACCTGAGAAGCAAACCACCACAAGGCAGCAGGATTTATTTCAAGTTTGCTGTTGAGAAAAGATCGTTGACCCCTAGTTCTGATCACAGGTACTATGGCACAGTCTCTTGTTGCCTTGCTTGCTAAGAAAAACAATGAACACACAGTAAAATTAGCTCAGAAAAACAGTGATAGAGAAGTCAATACCATGTTATTCAGTTACTCCCCCCCCCCCCCCCCCATAATTTTTAACATATCCTTGGAGGTATTCTTTATTTGTACTACTTTATGTGCAGATTTGAAAACTGTTTTTCATTTATGATTGTAGAACAGACTTCGCAATTCATCTTCCTCTGAACTTGCAGATAAAGCTTTACTGCTCAGGAGTTTATGGAAATTAAATACAGGTGGTAGTCTGAATGACCTAAAGAATTTAAACAAATATTTACATGAAATGCTTTATGTTATTTGAGTAGTGTTAATTGTATTAAATCACCACTGCTTATTGAAGGATTATTTTCTTTCGATTTGTTCTTATTTTTGGATTGACTTTCATTAAGTGGTTCATCTGTCTCCTAATTCAATCTCTACTGAAATAGAACTGAAAGGCAGCATTTTAGAGGATTTCTGATTAGACATTTCAGATGATATTAACTACCAGCTTAATCTATTTCTGATGACTGAATTACACAAACTCATCATGGTTTTGGGAGTATATTAGTTACTTGAAGGCATTCCCTAAAGTAGTTTGGATGAACAATTTTCAGAATGGGAATAATAATTTGAGGAAAGCTTTTCATCTGCAGCTCAGACATCCTCCTGCATGCTTATACTTTCAAGAACATGCCAGCCTGTGGGATTAACAAACATTTGTCATGAATTTGTATGTATTTGGAGAAAAAAAAAAAAAGGACCATTTGAAAAAGATCTTTAATTTGTGAAAATACTAGTTGAAAATATTAGCTGTGGAAACTCCTTTATCTTGTAGAAAAGTGTCTGTGGTCAGCTGTCCTACATGAACTTAATGAAAGTGCAACAACTGTAGTTAAAAGTTGGTAAATTTCTCCTGCTAGGACCAATCTCTGTTCAGATACAAATGTCTGTCCCAGTCATGCAGTCCTGTTGTATGTAATCTGTTCTATAAACCTTTTCTGGTGCAATATACCAGGATGCCACATTGTTACTTACAAGCAAAGACTGTGTCTTCATCTGTTTTACCTACCTGCCTGCCAGATCTTTTCATTGGAGGTAGTAGGGCTTTTCTTCAATGGGATGCTACTACACAGATGTTGAAAACTATCTTTGTGTTTAGTATCCTGGAAGATGTGAAGCTTCTTCCTAGATGCCCTGGGCCACGCAGGCTAAACTCTGTGTGATAGGGTTGTAACCCTGTCAGTTACAAATGTGTCTATGGGGTTTCTTTAAGGACCAGCTACTGCAATATCTAAAACCAGGTCTAAACTTGTTATGTAAAAAAGTTCCAATATTCTGAAAGCTATTATGCTTTGAGGTTGATATACCATTATCTAGGAGTTGGCTGTGCCTGTTACATCATCTTTTTTGCTGTCATTTACACCTATTCCCCGTGTTTTCCTAGCAACAGTGAAAGACAGAAGCAAATATGAAATAATGTTTCTAGGTATTTTTTAGGAATTACGGTCTATGCCTTAATCTTCACTGAATTACTCAGTTGTAGTTCTGTATATTCTTTATATTCCTCTGGGCCACTTTAAGTTTGCATGATTAACCAAGGCTGCTTCTTGAGGAAGTGTTTCTCTATGTTTTTATTACTCAGACAGCCCTGTTTCCTACAATCAATGAGAGTGGTCAGCTGATAGCTTCCTTTTTCTTTTCTGCCAAATCTATTCAAATAGCTTTGATCAAGTATAAGGACTCATGTGGTGCCAGTGCTTGACTGCTGGTACAGATGAGAGGCATCCTGCAGCAGAAAAGACATTTTCATTATTGTGCAGGCTGCTCAGTTAAACCCATTACTGCATGCCACGTGTATCTTAGATCAACCATCTGACTGACTTGTGGGCAGACTCCACACCATCTGAAAAAATGGGTATGAGTGTAAGCTGACAAGGGAGCCCATATGTTCCTAAATTGTGAATGTTGAGGAGGGGATTCTTAGCCAAGAATGTGCAGATGACTGTCCAAGTCTTCTGTGATTGTCATTAAGAAGAGACAGCACTGCCAAGTGGAGCTTACTTCTTGAAGATGACTTTTGCAATGGTGCACGTGCAGCATTGTGGCATGAGTTTCTGGACAGTCTTTTATCCTGGCTGAACACGGGGTGTCCTCAAACTTTAATCTTGGTTAGAGACTATTGTGGATTTTCCACAACTCTTTCAAATCTAGCATTTGCTAGTCAGGAAAGTACAAACATCTGTTCTTTACCCACCATTTTTATCTCCGGATGAGAGAGGATATGAGTGCTAGGATTTAAAGTTAGGACAAGAAATAACTCAAGATTTATTTCTGTCACATGATGCTCAAGTGATCATGACAAAACACAGATTAAAGTACCAGTCTAAGTACCTGGTATAATTCATTAACTCAAAGTAGATGTTGGAATACTTGAAGACAGTTGATATTTATAATAACTCTAATCTGATTATTATAGATGATGGATTTTACCATGCTTGACTGTATAATCAGTAATCAAAGGAGCAAAAATAGAAAAAAAATCTTTACAAGTTATATGTTTGTTTGGTTTTGTTTTGTTTTTTTTTTTTTTAAATTTGTTCCACTGTGAGGTAAGTAACTATAATCTGTAAAATATTGTAAAGATCATAACAAAAGAGTGAATAACAAGTAGTATGATTTTTTGAGGAAAAATTTATCAAGTTTTAGGAGAAATAATATGGCTTGGTTAAATAGAAGTTATACTTCTTTTGAAGTTGTGTGAGTGGAAATAATTTATGCTTATCTAAAAGAATGTTTATTTAACTGCACATAATTTTGCCTGCTGCCATAGTAACTTATGACAATAAGCTAAAACTACATGACATTGGATTTCTATTTTGATAACCCAGTATTTTTGGTTAAATTAACAGCAGTGATGCTCTTACCATTCAATGTTTCTATTACTCAACTGCAAAAAGAAAAAAGATGTAAAATGAGACCAGTATAACAAGATTAGTTAGAGAATGTAGAACTAGTCTGTGAGAAAAGTGTAAAAATATTGTACATGACAGCAATTCTCCTGCAAGTTCCCTGTCAAGAAAAGATTGGTTAGTATGTCTTACTGTCAATACACTTTGAAAAAAATCAACACCACAATTCACTTGTGAGGAGTAAAACCTTCATCTTGAGAGAAAAAAGTGACGATTTGAGTTACACTTGAGTGACTTGGCAATTAATCATTAGTAGGAGAAACTTTTGATGCATTTGCATACAAACATTGTGTATGAGCACTTTTTTTTCTCTGAAAATCACGTTTTGATCTTGTGATTGGCCAAGCACCATCTGGCATCTCTGCAATGCCAGTAGGGCCCCATGTAAATCAGCACATTCCTAAGTTCCTTGATTGGAGCTATAGTAAAGCAAATGGTAATATCCCAGGCTGAATGTCTGCATTTGAAAAGGCATTTCTTTCCCTGATTTGTAGTTTGTCATTAATAGCATGTACTGAGAGCTGAAACTGAAGTTCTGAAGGCTTCGGAAAGATGCCTGTGCTTGCTCAGATCTAACACTGACGTGTGGGTAATTGCTAGTTAGCAGCATGAGCATTTCCAGGCTGCTGACACTGTGAGGTTGACAACTGACAAGTTTCACTCTGATACCATAATAACTTACAATGAAATGCAAAGCAGACAGTGAAGATTGCAACCTAAAAAAATAAAAAAAAAGAAAAGACAAAAGAAATGGTAGCGACTCTGCTCTCTACTGCCGGAACATAATTATTTTAGTTTAAGGAAGAATGATTATGAGCAAGAATAAGATTGCTGTTAAAATAAGTACAGGCATACCTGTTGTCTCAAATATGGGTTCTTTCACCCAGCAGGCAAGAAGCCAATAAACACACATGGTCAAGGTATTTAGATGTTTCATTTCTGCAGAGATGGGTGCTAGGTGGTAATTTGACAAAGCTAGCACACCAGTGTTTGTTTATACAAATCACAATTGTTGATACACAAAACATTAATATATTCAATCTTCTAATACAGTTATATTGTTATTCTCTTATATAATTGCATAAAACTTATCTAACAAGTAGATTAATATGCACGCCTATTACAGTCTTTAAGATTTTCACTTCTGTAATCTTTTGAGGAGGTGGTATACCTGGTGTAGGTGGCCTATGAGTCAGTGGACTGATAGGTCCTCAGACTCATACCAGGATTGTCAAACTGCACTAGACTGTTCTACTTCATGGCATGGTTTTGCAACCTTTTTCTTCACCAGTGAGGATGGTTATTGGAGTTCCTGTTGCCCTTTGTTTCTCATTCATTTTACATCTTTAAAAGAAAGAGTTCTTCTTATATCAAAGCTGTCATTTAACTGTAAAGCTCAGTATCATTTCATTCAAGCTCCAAAATGGGAAGTTTAAATAAGTGTAACTGAGCTGTGAGACTATTTGGACTATGATAACTACAACAGGAACAGTGATACAGCTCTGCAGAGTGATCTTTATTTTTCCAGGAGATCTGTGGTCCAAATATAGATTACAAAATGAGAAATTGCAATCTGGAAGAGGGTTCCTAAAAATTATATAGAGGTCATAGACCACGAAGGAAATCAAAACAAGCTTCTCTGTTACAATGCAGCAGACGGGCACACATGCATGTGTGTATAGCAAGAGCAGTCAGGTGATTTGACTACCATATGCAGTCCTGATGAAGTACATGCTAAAATGCTTAAAACAACTGATACCAGAGTCTGAATATGAACTAGAATTGATTTAATTGAAATTCAGCCTTCTGAAAGCTGGATGTGCAGGCCAGCTTTGTGGCCTAGATTCCTGCTGTAATCCATGGAGAGAGAGTTACATCCAAACCATCATTAACTGATCCTAAGAGAGGTGTCTAAGAGATAAGGATGGATTGCTCTCTGGAGTTGCCTTCTGTCCCCTGTGGACTGTAGCAGAACCTTGCAGACTTGCCTAGGCTAGGTGCCCAGCTTGTAGACAGCTAAAATGAGATAAGATGAATTAATATTAAAAGAAGCATGCTGAAATATTGAGAACACAAAAGAAACCAACATAAACAGTATGAGGGCTGAGGATAATGTCAGAATGAAAGACAGAGAACACAATATGGTTTGGTTTATCCAAAAGATGATTTACATGTAATGTGATCAATATGGATAAATGTTTTCATGAGAAGAAGTTATTGGGTACTACAGAGCTCTTTAATCTAGCAGTGAGCTGCATAACAAGAACAAACAGCTGGAAGCCAAAACTAGACACATTCCAGCTGAAAATAAAGTGTGAATCATTAAGCGTAAGGATGATTAAACTGTGAAATATGATCTTGGAAAGCGTTGGATTGCCTATTCTGCAGGTTTAAAGTCAATATTGGGCACTAAAATGTTTAAATCATAACTGATATTTTTACTTCCAATATAAACTGCTAGGTGTAAGCTATCTTGTTTACAATACCAGCAGGTTAGATTCGGCTTTACACACTTTCAATTTAATGACTAATCATACCTCCTTCTTTGTCATATTTCTGTTTGATATAAAATGTAGCAGAACTCCTTACTGTGTTGTTCTTCAGCTACTGTGATTTATTCTTGGTTTAGTTATTCAAACAAGCTGTGATGCAGGATTTCATTAGTGTTCATGCTCTTTTTTTTTTTTTTGTTTTTTTAATTTTTCCTACAGAAGATATAGGTAGGAACTCGTAAAAGTGTGTTTTCTGTATGTTGACAGCTAATACCGATGTACTTGCTTCACAAAAAGCTTTGATTTTTCATTTTAGGAGTAATATAAAAAAACTTCAAAGCCAGAATGACTTTGTCATAGGCCTGTGAGCTAGAAAACCCCACCAGTCTAAGAAAGTCAGTTAAGCAATCTCATGTTAAGCACAAGGATAGCACATGGCTTTGGTTTTTTTCTGTCGTAACCTGGATGCTAACTCAGATCAAAAGGTGAAAGTCAAAAGGACTCTGCTGTATTTTGAACTTGCATCTAGGTGCTAGTCAAATAAGTAAGCATCACTCTTCTTGTTAGGGGTTCCCTGAGTGTCTAAGCACTAAAAATACATAAAAATATATTATGTCATCAACCCTAATGTGACATTTGCACTAGCAATTTTCTTAGGAAGATAGCGTAGAGGCCTTTTTTTACTGTCTCCTGCTATCACAGCCTCATAAATCTCTTTCAGTATGTTGCTTACTGTTGCTATCCTGACCATCCAGTCAGTATAGCTCTGTTAGTGAACTTCCCCTAGTTAGGTCTAAAATGCCAGTCCACTGGGGTTCTACCATGTTGTAGGTAGAGATCTTCCATTAAGCATGTGCTTCATATTAAGGCTTTATAATGTAAATGATAAATGTATAGTTACACTTACTTATCCAGTAGTTTTCCCCTATACTTCATATCCCAATGGAAGAATGTTCCTCTGTTTTTTCTCAAAGTTTCCAATGTTTTTCTATGTTTTCAAGCTAGGTATTCTGGCTCTTATCATCTGTTTTCTTACTTTACCTGTGTACTTTTTTTTTTTTTTTTTTTTTTTTTTGTGATCTAATTATTCACCAACATTTCCTATTTATTTTTTCCCAGTTTTTCTTTTTTTCTTTAAGGATATAGGATATAGATATAGAGCTCTTGTGACTCTGAGGAGCTGCATCACAATGAACTATGCAGTCTTTGGCAATTCCCTGGTTGAAAATTCCTCCTAATCTTTCACATTTCACTTTAGCTAAAGCCGTTTCCTCATGGTAGTCTTTAGTAGCAAATGTTTCCTTAGGTCCTAAAGAATTTAACCTCTCTTCTTTACAAAGTTTCCATGAATAGCTATTGTATCTCTGGCCCTGCCTGTGATAATAACCTTGCAGTTGGTCCCGCTGTCAGTGGGTCTTAGTCTTCAGTTTTCTCCCTTGTGGTCTGAATTCTTCCCCTAGAATCTCCCTTGGTTTTCCCTGTGTTACCCGTATGGACTACTTTGTAATTTTTGTGGACTCCTGCTAGCAGTTTTTGCACATCTGTCCAGACTCATAGGAGCATCAAACCACTATTGCATCTGCTAGGTAAACTCCTGCTTGGTCTGCTCTGATACTGCTAAAACATGTTCTCACTGCAGTGAAAATTCCCTTCTACATCTGAAATGTTCCTCACACAGATAAGAGACTTTTTCTCACTTTCCTACAGCTTTTTTTTATTGCCAGATCTGTCTTTCAGCCGGAACCTTTATCCGATTGACTAATTGTACAGTTAAACCTTTTTTTCATTCCCCATCACCACCGCGCTTTGATTTATGGATTATGTTTTATCCTGATCAACCCTTCCTGTTTCTCCACTACCTGCTGAGTCTTACAGTATCTGCTTTTATGTATTTTATCTAATTCTAGTGCCTCCATTTGCTTGTATGTGTAGACTTCTGAGGCACTTGTGTCTCTCCTCTTATTTTCTGATTATGTTATTTTAACTACTTTGCCTTGCTGACCCTCCCACTTCCTTCAGTGTGTGTTTTTTTCTCTTGTCTTGTTTTTCACCTTCTTCTGCTTCCAGGCATTAATTAATCCAGGTCATTTCTATATCTGTTACACTTTTCTCTTCTTAAGTGTTGACAGAAGGAATGCATTTCAGAGCTCTCTCTTAAAAGTTCTTCTCCTAGTTTATTTGCTTTAAATCACATGAAACTTGATCCTAGTATGTTAGCCAGGTATTGTGGTTGATAAGGAAATCCCTGTGTCAAGAGACTGTTTCTCATTAATTCTTCCCAAGAATCACACATCTGAAATCTTCCTCAAATGCAAATAACATAGTCCATTAATTCATCTGTTAATCCTCACTTTCTTATTGACCCCATGTGTTTTCCCCATATTGCTTTGAGCCTCATTTCTAGTGGTCAGAGCTATTCTGGATTTTGTTTCAACAGGAACCTGGTAGGTTTATTTGTTCCAATGTGAAGGGCAACTAGGGGAGTTTTTTCTGTGCTTTCCTCACCCCCACTTCCTATCAGTATTAATTCTTGCCTCAGGCACGTATCTCATACCTTTTTCTCATGGCAGGTATCATACATCTTCCTTGGCTGTAACAGTTTGAGTGACAGACTTGTCAGTTCTTACACACAGCCCATAGTCAGTACCTTTTACTAGTTTTGGTGTAAATATTAGGCTTTCTTTCTGTTGTCAGTAGGTCATTCTATTGTCCTTCAGAGAATAGTAGGTCACCCTTATCTCTCTTCTGTTATGGCCCCTTGCTGGCTCAGTTCTCCCCCTGCTCTTTTCCTTGTCTTGTCTGCATTCTCTTATTGCTCTCCTATGCTGCATGACTCAATTTCTTTCTCAGGTGTGCAATGTGGATTTGAGACCTAAGAGGATATAAGCTGACTCACTTTTTACTCTCCTTAGTCTCAAATTTTAAAGGTAGATGGGCAAAAATTGTCCAGACTAACACACCTTTGCTTTTTGTTTTTGCTTTTATCCCTGACTGCTGGTGTTTTTTTGCCAAGGTCAGTCCTTGCTCTTTGTTAAAACTTGGTGGTTCTCAGCCTGTGGAAGTGACAAAAACCATGAGGTGATCTCTTCTAGCCTCTGTCTGGTTACCACAAGTACTACTGTGTAACAGAGAGCAAGATGCATTCATCTAAACCAAATGACCAAGTAGCTGCTTGTAACCCATCAAGGAGTTAAGTTTGTATACTGTTGCTGCCTGAATCATTTATGAAGAGAATCACAGTCCCTTTAAGGATGTAGCTTCAGTGAATAGCAGTTAGTCTACAAGATTCATACCCTCTCTGAGAGGGAGAGTATCAAAAAATCACATCAAGTGGATGTACATATTTTGTGAAATTTCTTCCCAAGACATATCCTTTTGGACTCTGCAATCCTGTACCAGTGTGTGTGGACTGTAATTATAATCTTTCTCAATTCTGATATTTTCTACAAGTTGTCTTTCTACTGTTATTTTGCCCACACAAAATGGCAATAAAAAGAAAGAATTAAGGTTGAAAGGCCAAAAACTGAAAAATCCAGGAGTGTCAGAAGTAAAATTATAATCCTGGGTCATTCCATTTGGGTGTTCACCACTGTGCAGCAATCTTTACCTAGATGGCTTTTTCTCCCCCACGCCATGAACATTATATTTTCAGTGCACAGCTTCAGTATACTCCCTTAAATGATCTGTGCTGCTTTCACTGATCAATGAGTGACCATAAGCCTTATTTACTGATTGTCAGCAGTTTCCAGAAAAGAGTCATGACCCCAGGTGAAGCTGTCACAGGATAAGCGGGATTATCAGTCTGGCCCTTCCTGCTATTATAGTACATGGGCTTCAGAGTCTGACAGAAGAGGGTAACTAGAAATGGGATCACAGCCAAAAGAGAAAGGTGAGGTACTTACACTATGCAATATTGAAATACAATTTTGAGGGCAGAGCCTGACACAGTGTGGAGATTTCGCCTCCCTGCCCTGTGCTTTGTCAGCTTGAAGACAGGTCTGGGAAAGCTTGCTGAGCAGGACTGTGTCATGGTCACTGCTGGTCAGCCTCCAGTGGGTTGCTGCTCCTCTATTGCTTCTCAGACCTCAAGCAGACATGGAAACAGGCAGTCCTGAACAGGCAACAGCTTCTTTTCTATAGAAGCAAAAGTATCTATAGCTGCAAGAATGCTGTCTGGCATTTGTGCCTAAGCACCTCTGGCTGGAAACAACAACCATCATCTTAACCGCAGGGATAGACTGCTTCTCAGCTTTCTACTGCAGCAACTGGTGGGAATGGATGGCACAAGAGATCTCATAAAGGTCCTCCAATTTTCATAACAATACTTTCATCCTACTCAGTTGAGCTGTTGAATTCTGACAATGTTGACAACACCTTTGAGGGTGGAGTATATACTACTGCCTTACACATCCTTAAGTGTAGAATCTGTATTACCGGTGTATTGTGTTAGGTTTCCACAAGAAGCCAGAGGAGTATAATAACAGCTGGCAGGCTATGCCTTTTATGTATTTTTTTTCCTGTTGCAAGGAAGGAGTTTTGTTATAAAGAACATCACCTTGTCTGGCTAGCCAGCCATTTAGTCAACTTACTTCCTAGTCAGAACAAGGAGGGGAAATGGCAAATTGGCAGCTTAACAAACTGTGATCATGAAAAGGTGATGCTGTCCCCAGCCAGTCTAGACTGAAAGGTTTTTTTGGTGTCCATAGGCTTGAGAAGCTGTAGTCTAGATTTTATCCTACAGAAGGCTAGATGGGAAAAGCAGCCAGTTTTGCAAGAAAAACTTTGAAACTTCTAAGAGGAAGTCTTGAATATGAAATTTTGGGGATATGAATTGGGTTCAGCTGTGTGTAGTAGCACTTGAAAGACAGAATGTGAATAGGTGGTGGAGAGATGTCCTAGATTGCCTCATGGGGAGTTACCTGACTAGCTAAGGAGGAGTTGTGTTGCTAAAGTTTAACCCAAGAGCTACACGGTTCTAGTTCTTATCTTTTGCCATCCTGTTTCTGTCTGTAATCCGATCTTGATCTTTTGTTTTGATAGAATATGTTTGCAGTATTTTTCACTCTCAAGTACCCCTGTTAGAATCAAGACCAAAAGGAAGCCGATCAATCCTTTGTATAAGCTTCTTCTGAGACAAATTTAATCTAACTGGTGAATGCAGATAGCCACAGGCAATCATATATAACCATTTACTGGGACATACTGAGAAGATTTAAAAGTGAGAGGGAGCCTTTTGCCACATAATAGAGGCAATACAGAGGATATTGTGGTCAGCTCCATGATTGTCTCAGATCTTGTCGTGGTTCAAGCCCAGCTGGCAACTT
>NW_009942899.1:690-4661 GCF_000696875.1 Nestor notabilis | reverse complement strand
GCTGGAGCTGGAGGAGCTTTAAGGTCCCTCTGTCATCTTTGTGATGCTCAAGACTCTCTTCTTCCCCAGCAGCATCCCAGCATGGAAGGTGATCCCAGGGCATGGGATGGTTGGTGCCGGGCTCAGCGTTGGACAGGTGAGATGTGTGATCCAGGCTCTGGAGGCTCCCCTTCTGCTGGGAATGTGGTTGCCTTCATGGCCTCCCTTGGCCTGAGCAGCAGGTAGTGCCAGCGTGGGGCTCGCTCCAGGGGCTGTGGATCCTCCACAAGCTCATGCTTGGGCTTAGCCCCTGCAGACAGGGATTCCCTGTTCCTAGTATCAGGCATGAAAAGCTGTGGACTCCCTTTGTTTCTTGCTCTGCCCATGTCATGCATGGATGGGATAAAGGGACCTCTCTCCCTGGCATTACTGTGGCAGAACCAGGAACCAGACGTGGTGGGTCACTCCTGCTGCTGCTCTGAGCCATTGCCAGCCTTTGCTGGGAGCTCGGTGCTGCCGGTGCATGTTCATCCAAGAGCTGTGGCTCTGTACAATAGCTGCAGGTCTCCAACAACATGCCAGAGCAATGGAAGGTCTTTGACTGCTGGGCCTCTCCTGCCTGTTGCTGTCACTCGCCCCTCCTATAGACTTCCAGGAGGTTGGGGGGTTTCTGTGTGGTGTATCAGTGGGATGTACCCATCAGTCTGCAGCCTGCTCCTGATTTTGGGGGGTCTTGTGGGTCTTCCAGGGTCGTTGGGTTGCTGAGACGATGGCCATGACCTGCCTGCAGGTAGAGCTGAGGTGAGAATGTGAGGCCCTCATTCCGAGCTCCTTCCCATCCCTCCAGATCCCTTTCCCATCAGATCTGAATACCGGTCTCATGGTCGAAAAAGGAGGAAAAGCAACATTCAGACTAGTCTCAGCCTCTGCTGGTGCAGTGCTGCAGGGAGAGGGGCCGGTCGGAAGACAGCCCCTGCTGGTGTTCCTTTGGGAAGGCTGGGGTGGGAGTGAGCATGGATAAACGTTGGGCACAGCTTGAGGATTTGCAGGCTGGGGTTTACCTGGGCTGGATCTGATGCAGCAGTTCCTGGTGTACAGCAACCCACCGGCTTCAGATCCTCGCCTGGGGCTGGTGTTTCAGGAATTACTTGGTGGAGAAGAGCTGCTGAGCCCCCATCCGGCCCTTGTTAGGGCCTGGATCATGGAAAGCTGACATGGAATTGGGTGAGTGTCCCGAGTGGGTAATTCCTGGTGGGTTGAGTGGGATCTTGCCAGTCCTGGGGGAGGAAGGGATGGTTCAAGCTGCCTGTGCTGGAAGTGGCCAGTCCTTCATCTGGGAATGACGGGCTTCAGGAGCGAGGGTTTTAAGCGGGCAGCCCTCTGGGTACAGCCTGGTCTGTGATGATCCTTCCTTTGGAGACTGCTGGATGAGTCCTGCGGATATGGGGCTGAGGCCAGGCATGAAGGAGCCAAACCCAGCGTGGGCAGAGGGGATAGATGGGAATTGTGTGACATCTGGAGCTGCTGCCCTTCACTGACCTGAGTTACCTGTTACCCCCTCCTCAGGTCTGCCCGGAGCTGAGGTGAGCTGGTCCCCGAGGCTGGCAGTGCAGGAGTTCTGCATAGCCACATCCTGGTTCCTTCCTGAGCTCCATTCACTGCACCTCGGCAGGAGGGACCTTATTTGACTCCTGCTGCAACCCTGTGTGGAAGGACTGTGGAGTTTCCAAGGAGAAGAGCTTGGAGGAGGGTCTGGGTATGGAATGTTGGAGGGTGAATAAACACTATCACTTGAAACTCAGGCTGTGTCCCCTGTGCTGGGGCTTGGGATGCGTGGGGCTGTGCTGGTGCCTGTGCCTGGGGCACCTGCATCCTGCTGGGATGAGCCCTAAATCCCAGTGGTTTCTTCCACCTGATCCTTCGAGGTGGGTTCCTGTTGGTGGCTGGACATGGAGGTGCCTGGAATGGCTCCTGCAGGGACAAAGGTGACACCTTCCAACGTTGCCAACATCGGCTGGAGCCCTGGTGACCAAGTTAACCCGTTCTCTTAGGATAGAGAACAAAGGGGGTGAGGAGCCCCAGAGCTGTTGGAGGGAGTGAGTTATTCCCCATCTCCATGCAGCCCTCACAGGGGGACACGAGAGCCCCTTTCCCTCCAGTTCTCCTGGGATTTTGGTTCCTTGGGAGCACCAGCCCCTCTGCAGTGAGTTCCTACACCTACAGAGCTGGCCTGTGATGGCACCAGGCACCATCCTGAGGACAAGGAGGGACCTGGTGGCTTCTGGGGACAGTTGGATTGTCCATCCGGGTGACTGTGAGGCTGGAGCTGTCTCTGTCCCCAGGGAAGGTGCTGCAGGGGGGGAACAAGGGACAAGCTGCAGCTCTGGGGCAGGAGAGGTTCAGGTGAGATGGGGACAAGGACACAAATACAGCCCCATCAACACCCACCCATGGGTGCTGCCCCATCCCTGCTCCACTCTGGGTTGTCAGGGGATGGAGGGACCCCAGAGCCTCTGTGGCACCCCACAGGTCTAGCTGGGGGACACTGAACAGGAGCTGGGACCCAGAACTCCCCAAGGGAAGGGGCTGTCAGGGTGCTGAGGTGACCCCCAAACCTCCCTGTGCTGTGCCCAGCACCCAGCCCTGGGGCTGTGTCCCTGCAAGGGTTGTTTAAAGCCTTAATTTTGGAGCTTTGAATAACTGACACTTCCCTACAGGAGTGGGTTTAATAAACGAGGCTTTTCCACACTAAATAAAGGCTGCTCTGAGCGCTGGGACACACCAAGACTCAACCCGTGGCACAGTCAGAGCCTGGGTTATGGTGGAAAGGACCTTAAATCTCCTCCAGCTCCAACCCCTGCCACGGGCAGGGACACCTTCCACTAGAGCAGGTTGCTCCAAGCCCCTGTGTCCAAGCTGGCCTTGAACACTGCCAGGGATGGGGCAGCCACAGCTTCTCTGGGCACTCTGTGCCAGCGCCTCAGCACCCTCACAGGGAAGAGCTTCTGCCTCAGAGCTCATCTCAGTCTCCTCTCTGGCAGGTTCAAGCCATTGCCCTTGTCCTGTCCCTCCATCCCTTGTCCAAAGCCCCTCTCCAGGTTTCCTGTAGCCCCTTTAGGCACTGGAGCTGCTCTAAGGTCTCCCCTTCAGGAGCCTTCTCTTCTCCAGGCTGAGCCATGGGGGATGCTCTGCTTCGGGGGTGTCGCTGGTGAAGTGTCACCCCCTCAATGTCTGTCACTCAACAGGAAAAACAGGACCAGGCTCCCCCCTGGGTGAATCCATGTGGATGGAGCCAGGATAAAAGGGGCTCCAAAGGGGCCACCCATGTCAGGCCGGGAACGCCTCCTGGGTGGATTTTGCCTGCACCCGCTGCCGGCGTGGGGCTGGAGGTGCCGATGGAGCCGCGGTGGCAGTTCCAGTTCCGGGTGATCATGTTGGGGGACTCCACGGTGGGCAAGTCCTCGCTGCTGCGGCGCTACACGGAGGGCCTCTTCCTGGATGCCATCAACCAGACAGTCGGGGTGGATTTCTACGTCCAGTTTGTGGAGCTGGAGCCGGGGCTGAGGGTGAAGCTGCAGTTCTGGGACACGGCTGGGCAGGAGAGGTTCAGGTGAGTCCTGCTTCGGCCATGGGGCCCCAGGATTTAGGGTGCTGTGAGCCCAGCCACAGGGAGGGTGTCCCTTTGCTGGAGGGGGAACCACAACACCTGGGCAGGCCGCAGGGGCCCAGATGAGCCAAAGCCAAGGGTGTCCCGAAGGAAAGGAGGCCTTGGAGTCGCTTTGAAAGCCCTTGATCCAGCTCTAAAAGGGGTACAGGACCCCCCAAGCACCCCTTTGCCTCATCAGGGGATGGGCAAGCTCAAGAGACATGGATGTAAGGGATAGGAGAGCACCAGGAACATGGCTGGAGTTGATGGGACAGCACCAGGACCGTGGCTGCAGGGGATGGGAGAGCACCAGGACCATGGCTGCAGGGGGTGGGGGAGGCCCAGG
>NW_009942899.1:0-402 GCF_000696875.1 Nestor notabilis | reverse complement strand
TGGCTGCAGGTGAGGGGGGAGCACCAGGACCATGGCTGTAGGGGATGGGAGAGCACCAGGACCATGGCTGCAGGTGATGGGAGAGCACCAGGACCATGGCTGGAGTTGATGGGAGAGCACCAGGACCATGGCTGGAGTTGATGGGAGAGCACCAGGACCATGGCTGCAGGGGCTGGGGGAGCTCAGGGGCTGTGCTGCCGGCAGGGGCAATGCTCCCCCCGTTCCTCCTGTGCCCCAGGTCTGTGACCCGCTCCTATTACCGCAACTCCGCCGGGGGGATGCTGCTGTTCGACCTCACCAACCGCGCGTCCTTCCAGAGCGTGCGGCGCTGGCACCGGGAGGTGACGGACACGGTGCAGCCGTCCCGCATCGTCTTCCTGCTGGTGGGACACAAGAGCGACC
>NW_009942898.1:0-4376 GCF_000696875.1 Nestor notabilis | reverse complement strand
CCCCCCATATCCTCAGATGGACTTGGAACTCATTAACTAAAAGATTTTTTTCTCCATGATGCAGGACCTGGCTGGTCAAAGGGAAAGTTCTCTAACCACTTAGGGTAAGAGTGTCAGCCTCTGGATTTGAGATGCAATTTTATTTTCTAAGTATAATACTTTTCTTAAAGAGATTATCAAAGCTTCATAAGCTACACAATTGCCCCTGTAACTTGAGGTTGTTAAAACCACTCAGATTCTAAGGAATTTAGCACAGTAATCTAAACGGTATCCAAAATTCCATCTAGTGACTTATCAAAAGTTGTTTCTTCATTTCAGTGGGTGTATTTTTTTTTCCATGCTGTTGCACAATATTGCAAAGGCTCAGAAAAGGATGGAAGCTTCAGATACCAGGGTGGAAAAGCAGCTGGACTGTGGCATGAGAATTTTGTGAAGGAATGGGTTGGGAAGATGGGGAGCAGAAATTGTTTTAAAGCATCTTAGATTTCTACATTAAATTTCTTCTAAAAATATCACAAGGAGAAAAAAACCCCAAACACTGAGCTGTCGAAGGACAAATATAGCTGTTCTTTGCTATAAGAATCCCATGTGGTCAGTGACTGAACAGATGCTAGTATGACAAACTATGAAATGATACACAAACGTCTGGGGTAAGGTCTCCTCTTCAGTGCTGTCATATTCTGGCTAACTAGTGATATCTCGAGCTGGCTGTAAACTGAGCTGAAGAGATCTTGGCTGTTCAGGGCATTAACCTGGTTGGGATTCTTGCGCATCCATTTAGTTCCTGAAGAAACCTCTGTCTCATGGCAAGCTATTAACAAGCCCTCTAACGTAAAGGGAGCACTCTAGTGGCCTCTTAAGGAAAAGATCAGCTTCCCATTACTGTGCTAGAGGTTTTGTTTAGCAAACTGTTGTATTTCTATTATAATTTACTTTGGCACAGGCATGATGTACTGCAGGAATATCCCATCTCTTGCATTTCCTAAATCTTTCCCTTCCAGTGATTACTAGGAAGTAGGAGATTAGACTTGCTTTTGTTCCCGAGGACAATAAAAGTTCAGGATCTTTTAATATTCATAGGTTTGGATGTGTCTTACAGTTTATGCAAAAAAGCAGCAAGGGATCATTGGAAAACACAGAAGTAATAAGCGAGGCCAATATAGGTACAGGAAAGGCTGCTACGGGTATCTGCTGTTGGACAGCGAAATCATGCCAGAAATGAAACTTTCATCAGGGTAATCTGTATAAAAATACTTACCCTGTTACAATTAAGTTTTTTTTGAGCTACCAGAGAATTTAAAGACAAGAATGTGGGTAGATATAAGATGGCAAAAACTTTAGTGTAAGTTCTTTTGTAAAAGAAGTCAAAAAGCATCTGAGGGAGTTGAGGGTATATGTAGAATATACTGGCTTATTTTCTCAGTTCTACCAGAAACACTCTGGACATAATATGTAAATACGGATGACTTTAAAATGTTTTTACTTGTTCTGCTACTTTTTTAATAAAGAACAGTAATTATACCACAGGAGAGTTCCCAATGAAAATCCATGAGCTTTTTTCACTCCCAAGGTACCTTTCTACAAAACCAGAGAACTGATTTACATTTTTGTCATTTTTAGTGTAAAATGAAGCAAACTTTGAGGCTTCTCTGCCGTACATACAGAATTTTGAAAGGACACAAACCAAGTTTTCAGAAATCCTTTCCAGCACAGCATGCAGTCACTACCGAGGGATGGGAAAATGGCAGTGTACAGAGGCTTTTTATTCTGTTAGTACTTTTAGAGTGTATGAATAAGCATTTTATATTTTGTATTTTGACCTTTACTAGTTTTGCAGTGTCCCTGACACAATCTCTAAACTAAGAAACTTGGTTATAATTTGAAGATTGGGCATCACTAGCTGTCTAATCTTGTCTACCATTTAGAACTAAAACCACAACACCACATTTTAGGTTAAAGGGAAAAATGCAAAATAAGTAAACTCTAGTTTACCAAAATACCCTAAAACCTTAGTCCCATCCGATCTCCATCATGTCTAATCTCTAGTATGTTCACTCAGTAAATGCTATGCTGTAATATTTAAATTGATTATATTACTACATCTCAATACTGACTTAAGTGGATTCAAGCCAACAACTTGTTTAGCCTTGTTTTATCTAAACTACTCCTGTTGCTACTAAAACAAACTCAGTGAAGTCAAGAAAGTAGAATAAACCATCACAGGATCTTTACACACAGAGCCATCTTCACTACTACAATCTTATGATACTGAACTACTAGAGAGCACAACAGAAAGTAGCTTTAGGAAGAATAAAAGTTGTAGACATTTATGAAGTCCAAACACTGGATCCAGAATGCACAGTAGGAGAATCTAATGCAATGCCTGTGTGTTGAGTTACAGATCTTGAAGCCTAAACAAGAGGTTTAACAGCTGATCTGCACCCAGTCAATATGACAGCAGTATCTCCATTTACTTCCATTTACTTTACGGTGGAATGCATTAGATTTTAAGCACACAGCTAAGAGTTATCTAAAGTGTGAATGGACTCTTTAATTCTTCTAAAAAAAAAAGTATCACAGTCATTTGTGGCGCTTTCTGCTGATCGGAACTATGTTTTTAATAACTGGTGCTCTTCCATATTTCAATAGTTTTCCTGCTTTGCAGTGCTGAACAGCTACGCTGGGTTCCTTCATTCAGAAGTTTCATTCTGCCCTCTACTGAATTTTTACGTAAGTACACCTCTTATACTAATACTACAAAAGGTCTCTACTCTCTACAATTCCTTCCAGCACGCATAAATTTGCTGGATCATCTTCTGTGTTGGTTCCAGAGCCCCCCTGAACAATAGGCACATGTCAAGGGAAGGAGAAAGAAAAATCTGCCTTTTAAAGTGCTATCTGATCTGGTTTTTTCTGTTCATTTCTCACCCTAAAGATACATCTGCAGTACGCAAGTTAGAGAAGTTATGCTTTTAGATGTTAACTAAGCTTAAAAATAGGCATATATATCGATGCTAGAAAGTTCTTTTAAGAAGCCCTTTGTTAGTTCAAAAACCGGGATTGTACTTGTCTGCTTATTATTTTACTCTTTTGCACATTACCTTTCACTTCAATTTAATGATCAAAGCAAGGTCTAATTCTCTCTCCTTTTTATTCCGCTCATATGTAATAACTTTCCCAAGCAACTCCTAATAGCCTTTTGTCTCCCAACGTATCATTAGTTCATTCCACTCAAAACACTTGTGTTTTTCTGTCAGAGGGCAATTAACATGGAGGGGAGCGTGTGGTGGGCTGGAGGTTTACAAAGCAGTGGGAAGTTTCTACTGAACTACTAAAAGGGGCTGTGAAAGGTAATTCACATAAGGAAGCCTCATGTGAGCAGTTTCCTGCATATGACTTTGAATTCTTTCAGGATTTAAAAGGAAAAAAAAAAGGAAAAAAAACCAGACAACTGCACTGGTGATAGGGTTCAGATGCTAAAACACAAACAAATTCACAAATCACTTTTCAATACCTCACTGAAACACTGTTTAAAAATCTCTTTGGCTCTCCCCTCTCCATGGTTCATTGAACTTTGGCAGATTCCTCACCTCTTTTAACTTTCATTGAGAACATCAAGAGTTCTGACTTTACATTTTAAGACACGTTGGAAGGCATTAGAAACATGACTATTACTTACATGGTCAGGATTAAGATATTTCCTTTATGAAATTCTGCTACCTCTCTTTAGAGTTCAGCACTGCTGTGCACATCTCTTTTCACTAGCAGAGCTACAAGTAACTGTCAAAAGATTGAAGACACAACTGAACTCCACCTTGCTCAAGAATTCCTGCTATTCTTAATTTGGATGCCAGTAGCCAAGCTCTTAATTCACAATCTTTCTGCTCACTCAGGACTTTGCTGCCATATACAATTTAGATTATAATATTTAAGAGACTCTCAGAGTTACAATCAAATATTTATTCCTGAAAGGTCTAATGAACCAACTAGAGATACTCTGCATTTATTAAGGATATGATTAAACTTAGATCTTCGCATCAACTTTGTACAGCCTTCTGCCTCATCTTCCATTGTGACCTGTTTTTTTTTTTAGCCATTTTTGCCACCTTGGATCTTTGCAAGCCTTGTCTCATTGTTCTGTGTCTCTTCCCTCCATAACCCAACCGTAATAAACAGTATTGGCTGTAATAATATTTTAAATGCCAATTATATTATGTAACAATTTTATAAAACACTTAAAACAACAACCTCCAATAAGTAACAAGTCTTTTACCCAAAAAATACACCCAAAGTTCTTCTAAGACTTTCAAAAACATCCTCAAAGAAAAGCTCTGAAGCGTTACAATTGGAAACAAAGTAGGAATAAGTGTAAACCA
>NW_009942897.1:0-2392 GCF_000696875.1 Nestor notabilis | reverse complement strand
AGGAACACAAAGCAGCACCAAGCACGATGCTCACTAACTAGACCAGACCAGTTACCAAGCCCAGTGTCCCGCGTCCCCCAGCACAGCACAGGGACTGTTCGGGGCAGTTGCACCGCTCTGCACGTCACCCGCCTGCATCCTCCACGCTGAACGTGAGCACAGACATCTCCAGCTTCCTGGGAACACGGGCAGCAGCAGCCGGTGCAGGCCAAGGGGGTTCAGGTGATGCAGCCCAGCCTCGCTGCTTGACCAAAGAGAGCAACGAGTGACCAGCACCCCTGCTCCTCAGCACCAAAGAGCCTCACCTTCTTCTGTGACTTCTCCGAAGAATCACCAGCCATGGACTGAGGTGCAGCCTTTGAGGTATCACTCAGAGCTGCTGCACTCTCCAGAAGTGATGCTCCCTCCTCCTCCTGTGTTCCAGCAGAGGAAGGAGGCCCACCCACAGCACATTCAGGTGTGGTCATTGAGGTATTGATGAGAGCTCTTGTGTTCTCCATCAGCAATCCTCCCTCAGCATCACTTGGCTCCATAGTAGAAGGCCCATCAGTCCCTTCTCCCTTCACTTTTGCTTCTGTGTCAGGGACTGGAGCAAGCTTCAGCTCTCTTCTTTCTGCAACGGAGGCAAGGCGAATTGTTAACACTCTGGTGGTGAGCACGCAGGGTCTGCTGCTGACCAGTGTACTAAAGTGTTTGTGAATTCACCAAGCGGCAGCTAAAAACCACAAAGTCCACCCCACAGTGGGATCCTAGAATGGTTTAGGTTGGAAGAGACCTTAAAGCTGATCCAGTTCCAACCCCCTGCCATGGGCAGGGACACCTTCCACTAGAGCAGGTTGCTCCAAAAGCCCCTGGATAGGGGAAAGAATCAGAAAACAAATCATGCAAAACTTATGGGTTGAATTAAAGACACTTGAACAGGATGGGAAAAGATGAGAATAATACTGATAAAATATACAAAACCAGTGCTGCACAAAGCAGTTGCTCCCCAGCTGCTGACCAATGTCCAGACAGCCCTGCTCCCTGGCCCATTCCCCAACTTTCACTGGTCAGTGTGGGGCCAGACAGGCTGGAATATTCCTCTGGGATCAGCTGTCCCAGCCATGTCCCTCCCGGCTCCCTCCTCGCTGCAGGGCAGTGAGAAGCTGAAAAGTCCTTGACTTAGGGTAAACTCTGCTCAGAACAGCTACAACATCCATGTGTTATCAGCACTGTTCTCATCCTGAATCCAAAACACAGCACTGGGAAGGAAATTAACTCTATCCCAGATAAAACCAGGACATGGATACACAGGAGTCGCTTTGTTGTTCAACAGCTACTGCTAGGAATGACACCATCCTCCCTAGCACAGCTTCCTTCCCTCTCCAAGGCCCCTGCAGTCAGTAGCAGAGTAGTTAAGGTAAGAAACCACTGTACTGAGGTGCTGACCCATCCCCATCCTACCTCCATCTAACATGCTGCTTGTTAACAGATATTTTGGATGGTTTTCCTACAGCATTTAAGAGCTGGAGGCCCCGGGTTTGTTACCTTACCATTCTGGATTAGCAGAGGGATTTGCTAAGAATTGATCTTGTCAGGAGGCTGACTCTGGTTTAGGGTATTCTTTTAGGACCCTACTTCTTCCTATCAACAAGCCAAAAGCAACTCAGGTGGCCCAGGTCATTCCCTTTTAGCAAATAAAAGGATGAGGATCTCTGGTAGTGTAACTGCATTAAATGTATACTTGCTTCTGTTGCTGTTCATAGAGAGAATGAACGTGTTGTCAAACAGAAACTCAGGGAGTGAATTCTCAACCTAACAACAAGCCGAAGATGGGAAGTTTGGGTTCAAGAGGGACTAAACCAGACTTTTTTAACACAGCATTCCATAAAAATGGCCCCTGCTCTGGCAGAGCAGAAACTAGTTCAACACTGGCCACCCGAGCGCGCAGCGGGTGCGGGAGGAGGCAGGGACTGCCGGGCTTCTCTGCCCCCCACCGGAACGAGGAAAACTCCATCTCTGGCCGGTAACACCGGGGAAGCTGGAGCTGTGCAGCACGTAGAGCCCAGGGGAAAACAGGACCCAGGGGGCACCCCCCGCCTCACCCCACAGTGCCTCCTCCTACCTGGATCCTCCTGGGCCCCGGTGCCGGGCCCCAGCCGGGCCCCGCACTGGCTGCAAGAACCGGGAGAACCGTCCCCAGACACGAAGCGACACGCGCGGCACCTCATGCTCTCCGGGCACCAACTGCAGTGAGCTCCTGGGAGCCAAGAGGGAGAGAGGAGGACGGGGCAGAGAGAGAAACAGAGCTATTAACATGAGGCGATGAACGCTTCGGGGCTCCTCACGGAGCTGCGTCCCGCCGGGAGCCCCGTTCCCCCGGGCCGGGGAAGGGCCAGGGCCGGAGGCGGAG
>NW_009942896.1:20519-31141 GCF_000696875.1 Nestor notabilis | reverse complement strand
GTGTCCGCTTCGCTGCGCAGGGACCTCGGTCCCGCAGGGATTGGGGTCTGGCGGGTCTAACGCCTTGTTAAAGCCTGCCCGGTTTTCCTGCACCCCACGTACAGTCGGGTCGTGCACGGGCTCAGAGCCCCTCCTCTGGCAGGCAAATGGTGGAGTACTTGGTAATTGGGTGCTGATGTGTAAGGAGTAAAAAGGGAGGGAGCGGGATGATTTCTGTGGTGCTGGAGCAACAGAGAGAATCCAGCCTGGTTTGGGTTGAAGGGAGCTTAAAGCTCCTCCAGCTCCAACCCCCTGCCACGGGCAGGGACACCTTCCACTAGAGCAGGTTGCTCCAAGCCCCTGTGTCCAACCTGGCCTTGAACACTGCCAGGGATGGGGCAGCCACAGCTTCTCTGGGCACCCTGTGCCAGCGCCTCAGCACCCTCCCAGGGAAGAGCTGCTTCCTTATATCCAACCTGAAACTCAGTGTAAGTTTTCACTCGTTACCCCTTGTCCTACCTCAGTCGCTGTTTTCACGAGTCAAAGCAGGGGTTTTGCTCCGCTGACAAGCAGCGCTGGCTGCCGGTGTCATGCTTGGAGCCTCCGTCATCCTTCCCCGCTCCCAGAGTTGATGTCCCTCTGAGCAAGAGGCTCAGAGCCTGCAGGTGCTGAGGTGGGTCTGTATAAACCTCACCAGCAAAGCTACAAGCAGCCACAGTCAGCACTGATCACAGGCTCCCCTGTGGGCCAGGACATGGACAACTCAACCCTTTCACTGCCGAAGGTGAGTGTTCGTGGGGGTTTATTACAGTCGTCTGAGTTCGTGAGCAAGAAACAGGCAACGCTGTGAACAACATGCAATAAATAACAAGGTCTTCCCAAATGGACTTTAGGCCAACTAAAACGCACAAGGGGGCCAAATGACATCAACTTTCCAGCTATAAACTGTAGCAATTCACCAGCTGTATGCAGTAAAATACAAGTGAAGGGGTGTCCCTTGAGCTCTGCTGTTTAAACCTGTGGAGATAACTGCTCAAGACATGCAGCCCTAAAACACACATCAAGTAACTTAAGGATGCTGTGGAAGTGCAAGAGAGATGGACAACGGGTGGGAGTTGCTTTGACGATTTTATTCATGATTTACTTATATCCCCACTCCCCAGTAACGGGGTTCCTTGTGTAAGGATTTCTCTTCCAGGTCTCCCACACCACGCAGGAAGGAATTCTGTTTGTTCCGTCATAATAAAATCTGTCCGCAAAAGCTGTAAACATGATTTTCAGTCTTGCTGTTGTCTCCTTTAAATACACACACAATATATGTACCAAAGAATTTCTAGGTGACCTTTAAGGTTTAGTCCCTGACTCAATCTCACACTATTTTTTTCACTTTTTTATAGCAAAAATACCTTGATGTGAATGTTTTTTGTGACTAATCACTGACAGAATCATCACATTCCAGCCCCGATGGAGCCCCTTGCTTAGAAGGTTCCTGAAACATGCCCTGATAGAATCCCACAGGGATATTAAACCTTTGCGAGGTCCAGTTCTTGGTTGAGGTCCCCAGCTCAGAACCTCTGCAGCGTCTCGTAGGTCTGCGTTTGAGCCCCCGGGCTGTTGGGAGAGCACCCGCTGGCCTTGCAGCGCTGGGAACATGCAGTGTGAGTGCTGAGGGCTGTTTTCCTTTCCCGTGTGTGTTGAGCAGGCGTTAGAGGTGATGCTGCAACCTGCTCAGACCCACCAGCTCATTCTAATAGTCTCACTCGAGCCCACAGTATGTCCTCAGCCTGTTTGGCTTCCTGAGTGTAGAGGTGAGCAGGTCCTATTTTATCATTAAGACTCTTTCAAGTAGTGCTTTCTTTTGGCTCACAAATAAATCAAGGACAGCAGTAAAACAAGAAGGGAAAATAAATCTTCTGATTGATTGCAGGCAGAACATTCTTTCAGCTCTTTGCTTTTTACGCTTCAGTTCATTCATGGCACCTAGAGCTTTTTGCACTTTCCTAGCAAGCTGTCCATGCCCTCATTCCAAACGTGCACATGAGGTCCAGCAGCAGTGAGGGTCCCGTACAACTGACCCAACGCAGAACTTCTCAGGGCTATCGATCACTAGTCAATCCAGGCTATTTCACAGAGGAATTTCTCATTTTCCTTCTGAGATATTCTGAAGGATTTTGATGAGATTCTCCAAGCCAAAAATATAGCCATGGTCTGGCCCATCATAAGTGGTGTGATTGCACTTGGAGCCTTTAAACGTGGTGTGGGCAAAGTCTATCATCCGGACGTCGACTCTGGAGTGATGAGTGCTGTGTGAGGTGGTGCAGTTTGTTTTTTGGAAGTGAAGGTGATTATCCAAGGGTGCCGTGTTCTCCTTGGGCTCCTGCCCGTCGTAAATGATGAGAAGTGAGCTGGAGTAGAACCTGTAAGAGCTTTGCTTCCTGATAACAGAGAGCAGAGCTTTCAGCCGCAGGATGATGGGCTCCAGGAGATCCATCCGCAGGTGGTTGCCGTTGCACAGGAACTGGCGCAGGGTTTGCCTGAATCCCTCCGGTGAGAGTTTCCTCCCATAATACTTGTCTTTGCAGAGAAAATGGCCAGTGTCTGCTTGGTAAACCTTGAGGAAAGAGAGCAACAGTCTGGATTGAGTTGTTCAGTTTTCCCAAAGCTCTAGATCGTGTCCATATCTAAACAGCTCAGCCCCAAGCAGAGGAACGGGACGTAGCTGCTCTGCAGCCTGGCTGTATGTAGTGATGCTGGCAATGTACCCGCAGGCTCCTTGCTGAATCCCACCTCCTGTCTTTTCTGGAGATTTAAACTATTCCATTTAAACCACTAGTGCAGATTCTTGTTGCACAGCTATAAATTACCCTTTTGTGAAACCCAAATAGCTCTAAATCAGAGCTGTGTCACTAGTGATTTATAGCATTTCCCTCTGGCTGTGGTAGGAGTTTGCAGCAGTGCAGGGATACTCCAGCTTTGTACCTTCCACAGTATGTAATGCCCGGGTAGCAATAATCTTGCTTTCTTAAACACAGAGAGACAAGATGTAGGCAGAAATTTGTATGTGGGGCTCTGGCAACACTGAGTGAGAAGCGAGGCAGTGAATACACAACGAGTTCACACGCCAGTTGTAATTTGAAGGATAATCTGCTCGAGAGAAGCATGTCACAGACCAGAAAGGGACACGGGTTTTGACACCGACTGTTTACCCTGCTGTGTATGTACTTTATAATCACCATCCTCGTAATTACCCTTCAGGCACAGCAGAACAGTGCTTTGAAACCTGCTTGAGAAGCACGAGTGAAACAAATGCGTGGTTTGGGTTTCTAGAGGCAGGGTGGTGATTCTGAGCACGGGGAACCGCAACATTTAGCACAAAATAAACCTTGGCTCTTGCAGCAGCAGGAGGCAGCTCTGCCAAGGCAGGAGCAGGGCAATGGGATGCTCTTTTGGTTTTGTTCTTTGTGCAGCAGCCAAGAGAAGAGCACGAGAGGGGAATCTGTTCACGTACGGGCAGATTCTCAGCTGGGGTAAACTGGTTCCAGGTGCTCGTACTGGTGGCAGTGGTGTGGGGTGGTGCTTATCCATCTACTGCTTGTGAAGTCTCCAGAAGCCAGAGGGGAATGGGGAAAGGGTTGCCCTGCGTGTGCCATATTCTGTTCTCTTCCCTAAGCATCCCCTCCTGTTTGAGGACAGGACACACAGCAAGTGGCCAGTTCTCACAGCCCCTGTCTGGTGTAAGACAAGAATTAAACTGCTTCACTTTACACCAACAAAGAGTCCCTTTAGGTTCCCAGCTTGGTTTCAAGCCGTGCGTCAGGCAAACACCAAAAGGCCCCAGGTCTTACCTGCATCCCACAGATGCGAACACCCAGAGATGCAGAGGTGCTTTGTTCACACTTCTTGATGTGCCGGGCTTTCTTCTCCTCTGAGGCATCATCGCCGTGCTGCCGCGTTCCCATCTTTAAGTCCAGGATGCAGGGATAGTTGTATTTTGATACCACATTTTCAAGCAATAGAAACTCTGAGCATGAGTTAAGGGAAACCAAATACTTTTAAATTCTAATTGAAAGAGGTTTTATATCAGAGCGACTGCTGATGCTCTCCATAATAGCTCACAACTGTAATGAGACTTCCTGAGCCAATTTTACCAACATGTCATTGCTATAGGCCCCTTGCTGCCAATTTTAGTTAATTTACTGTAGTACAGTCCTGCCAATTAAAGCACCAACAGCTCCATTCTCCAGTGACACGATAGCCCTGGGCTGTCAATCTGACACCTTGCCTCAGTGCTGTGCTCACTCCTGTGGGTGTGGGGGGAGTTGTTAAACTCCATTACTCACATGACTGGTGGGTAATGAAGTGTAATAGGAAAATAAAAGGTGAGGCAGCTGCTAATTCTTATATAGTTGTGTTTTTAAATGTACGCCAAGGGGATCCTTCACTTATGCTGAATACCCTTCATGGGAAGTGGGTTGTTTTTTACTTACAGCAACTTCCAGCAACTATATTCTGTATTTTCCCAGAGACTGGGCCGAGGAGGGATGCACACTCCTGATAAAACATACTCTTGTTGCCAAGACCATGCTGGAGAGAGGAAAAAGGATACGATGCAGTTTGTTCTCGTTGTGCTTGGAGGACATGCGGTTCAGGTGCTGCTGGTGACAGTGCAGTCCCCAGGGGTTGTAGCTCGCTCTTTCTGGCTGGTTTCCATTTGCATCTTCCAAAAGCGAATCTGTGCGGTACTGAAGGTCTGGCCTCAATAGCCTCTTCCCTGGGCAGCTAGACAAAAGACACAAAAGAACACATTGGGTTTGTAAGCTCCAGAAGGGAATATTTCCTCCCTTCCTCTTTTGTAGAGTGTCAAACTCGATAAGGTGAATTTTCAGGGACTCTCAAAGGAAACACATTGATCATGTCCAAGCTGTAGAGATCCTTTGTTACTCCATCAAAGTAATTTTCAGACATCCAGCTATTGCTGGGTGCCAGTATTTTCTTTCATTATAATTCAAAGTGTGCTTGGCTCCTGTGAACAGCACCACGCACAGCACCGATCACCAGGGATCTCTATTTGCCTGCCTAATGGGCACTACACAGGCAACGTGTCCCACACTAGGAATGATTCCCAGTTTAGAGGGGCTGGCTTTGAGAAGGGCAGGGAGGGAGCAATGAGGAGATTTGTTCTCCCTGGGCAGGTCGTTCCTTAGTCTCATCATCCAAAACCCATCACACTGAGGGCAGTAGCGATATTGCACCCTTCAGACACAGCTGACCCAGGTACTTTCTGAACCTGTTTGGGATGAAGGATGTCTTGCAGAAAGTCTGTGCAAGCAGCATGCCTGCAGGCACCATGCTGCCTTTCAGAGACAGCTGTCCCCTGCGATGAGGGCAGGACCAGACCATCCTTGAGTGTGCAGATGTTGTGTGGCTGTTACCAGCAGAAGGGTGTTACGTGCTGTGCGCTTGGTGGCTCTTCTCCTGGGGCCTCTCCTCCTTTTGGAGCATACTGTGCTCCAAGGAAACAGGTTTAAAGCAGAGTTTGAGGTGCATATTTGAGCAACAGCATCTCAGCAATAGCCACATCTGCCCTGCTCCATCCACAAGCAGGGGAGAGAGGAACCATGAAGCCACTTTGCTTTTCTTCACCTTGGCTGGGCATCGCTCTTTGCTCACTTTGCCTTCAAGCAGGAGTTGTGCCACCAAAACCACCCCAGGCAAGGACCAGAGGAGGTTTGCAGGGAGCATCCCAGCCACGTCAGACCCTCACCTGTCTTTGAAGCTCTTGGTGACCTGTGTGTGGCTCCAAGTGCCGAAGCCGTGCTCGCCGCCCGCGCCGGCGCTGGCAGCCCACTTGCATTTGTGCCATATCGTCACCGCAGGCTCACCGCTGGCGTTGTCCAGGCGGCCGCAGGTCCCCGCCGGCAGGCTGGGGCTGGCGATGAGCGTCACGTTCCCGAGACTGTCCTTCTTGAGGTGCACGGAGACGGTGCCTGGGCAAAAAGGGGGAAAACCAACGGGAATGAGGTTAACCCAGGGGTTACCATGCAGGCTCGGCCACCGTCTGCACCCGCGCCAGCGGTCCAGCCTTCCCGAGAGGGCTGGTGTGTAACAGGATGTGTTTTAGTGGCCTCTCACACCGTGATTTGAGGCCCAACAAACACCCTGGAAGACAGCCACAGGTTTTTCTAATGTTCCCTCCTCTCAAGGCTTGGCTTGAAACCTGTCTCCCCTGAACATCATGTTCTTCTGTCCTCCATCCCTCCGGGCTCTGCTATGCCACAAGTGACCCAGCAAAGACCCCCTGTTGGACCGGGAGCTCCTGGCTTATTTATGACAAGGGATTTAGGTCTCACTTCTTACGACAGGGCAAGGTTGGAAATGCTTTTCGTTGGCAGGTAGCAAAGGGAGGGTAGGGGAGAAGGAATTTTCCAAAGATAAACATCATGCCAACTGCTTCCTTTAATTGGAGTGCTCCGGGAGCAAGGGCAGAGGCATGTGCATGGGCTGGCAGCGCTGCCTGCATACGTGATGCCCATAGATTGTCATGGTCGTGTCCTTCCCCAAGCACCAAGGACCAGCACCCCAACAGCCAATGATGGGGACCAAACCTTTCCGTGCCCGGTGTTCGTTCATGCCGAGGGGAACATGACATGACTGGGGATCACTACTTTCCATCCTAAGTGCTTAAAACACCACAGTTTTCCCTGACTCTAACAGGAATCGCAGGGCTCAAATGCCATCCGGCAGATTTAGCCCAGCCCTGGCACGGGTAAAGCTCCACATCTCAGTTTTTTTTAGGAATGGCCACGGCTCATACCGAGTGCTCTGACCTTTCTGGGAAAGGCTGATAACTGCAGCCCTGCTCCTGCTGCTCCTCTGCCAGGGCCGTCTGAGCCTCTCCAGGCAGCAGAGGCACTTTTAGAGCAGCCCTTTGGGGCTCAGGGCGATGCCAGCGCGTGAGTCGTACCCTGCTGCTTTCAAGTCTCGCTGCAGGAAGGCTGATCCAACAGAGGCCAGTCAAGGCAGTTGGACCAGCAAAGCTCATTGCTGGAAAGAGCCCCGTTAGCAACTCATAGAGCTGGGTTTTATCCAGCTGTCCCCAGGGTATCCTCGCTTGCTCTGCCGGGCACTGCGGGGAGATGTGTTTCAGCAGCTGAGCAAACGCAGGAGCTCTGTTCTCCCGAGCTAAGTTGCTGAAGCAAATAAACATGCAAACTCCCTTCCCCCCATTCAAAGCGAGATTCTAGTAAGCAAACACAGACAGAAGGGTTTGCCCTCTGCTGCTTTCAGCCATCAGCGCTGTTAGACTCGGGGTGCCCATCCCTGCCTGGTCCTGCACCCCATAACCCTGCAGCTCTGCCTATATTGGGATGCTCATGCCCTCTGTGCAGCCCCTCTGCTTAGGTACCATAACCATTTCTGTTCCCTTTTGCCCTAAAATCAGCATTAATCTGAACGTGTGCCACGGCAGGCTTGGTTACACTGGCTAATTTTGCACTGGAATGGGGGAGGAATACCCACAGGCTGCTCTGCCAAGAGAACTGGGGGGCTGGAAGCCTTAACTAGGGGGTAAGTCATATTTTGGCTATATCAATCCGTTGCTCATGGTGATGGTGAGTATGGGGAGCTCTGTCTTCCTTTTACCCACCTGACTTTCTACCGAGTCCTATTTGTAAAAGATCCATATTACAGATAACTGAGAGCAACCGAAATTCCTGCCAGCTCGGATGGCTGCCTTGGATTTCCAAGGGAGGAAGGCTTTTAAATCAAAGCGAGGCAAATGAAGCCCTCAATTCCAAATCTAGTGCTGCGCCTCAGCTACGGCGCGATAGCAGCCTGGAACCTTAACAGCTGTCCCAGTTACAGACCTGCAAGTCGATGGAGCTGTGCTGATTTACATAGTGCTGACAATCTGGCCCTAAAAATCGTTATATATAGCATGAAACTAAGAGTTCTGAAGTATCGTACATTAATATGAAAATTAACAGGGAGATTTTCAAAGGCAAATGTGAGCAGTTCAATGGCAAGGGAATGGGATCCTCTCCTTACTTCCAGCTGAACAGTGTGTCTTCAAATACCTGCATCTCAGCCTGAAAAATACTTTAGTTTCCTGGTGTGCTTCCATACGGGGTTTGCATATGTCCTGCCAGTGACCTATGAGTGTAAAGCAGACCTGTAACACACGGCTACCGACCTTCTCTTTACTGCAATGAGAAAACATCTATCTGGAAGGAAAGATGTATTTAGTACTTGTCTTTGCTGGCCTTTTAGTGTCACCAGAACCGCAGCCCTCCTCCTGTCCAGCCCCAGCGAGGCGCCCAGCGGGTATTTACGGGTGCTGTCACTATGCCCATGGCATCCAAAGGACCCTCAGGAGCATGTTGCTGTGTAGCTCTATCCACACTGGTTTGGTCTTTGAATGTACAAGTGCATTTATTCACTGCCACATGCAGCAGGACCCTGAGCAGAACTGGCTTGAAAACAAGTCCAGCATCTCCCTGCAAACTCAGCTTGGGGCAGGCAGAGCTTTGAAGGGTCTGGTGGGGGGAAAAGCTGGTCCCAAGGTCACCAACGTGCCTGAAGCGGTTAAGCAAGTGGCAGACATTCTTTAAGCAGCTGACTTGGTGTTAGATTTGAATGGTGACATTTGATCAACACTGCACATAATGTCAGCATTACATAATGGTCCCAGCCCTGCAGCCTAAGAATAGAGATGAGGAACATGGACACGTGTGAACGGGTGATGAAGACCTCAGGATTGTTCCTCCTGATGCTCATCGCCCCCATCACCACCTCTCTATTTTGCCTCGTGTTCAGGCCAAGACAGTTACAAGCAGAAAAGAAGAAAACAAAGCATGTGCCCAATGCCAAATTGCAGAGAAAGTGCTATTTAATTACCCCTCGTCACAAAACTCACTGGGACTTGCAGCAGAAGAGAAAAAGAAGACAGAGGTATTAATAGCCAGGCCACCTGAACTGGTAAACTGGGACTGCTGAACATCTTTGTTAGAGAGACAGAGCAGGGCCCAGCTCTGCAGCACAGAACCCTGCCCCTGCTAAAGAAAATTGCTTAGAGGAAGACTTGTTTTCTTAAGCATCTTTTTAATGTTGTCCCATAAATCTGCAAAAGCCCCAGACTTTGTGGGAAAGGGAGAGATTGAATTGGAAGCGCATCGAAACCGCAGCTGATGCTCGGAGCTCTTTTCTGCAACGCTGAAGGACCAAAAGATATATTTTAAGTTTTTACGTGTCAGCTGAGCTTCCCACAAAAATCCAGGGTCAGGAGCTTTATGAGCAGCACAATAAAAGCAGAAATAGTGAGAGAACAAGACAGGGAGGGAGGAGGACGTCTGCACAGGCAGCAAGCGCTGCTTCTCGGTAACCATGCTGAGAAATTCAGCTGGGAAATTGGTGCAGGGCAAGGAGAGACAGGGGCAGGGGAGGTGTTGGAAGAGGACCCCAGGAAGTGATGGGGACATCAAGCCCAGGAGGCTCTTCCCCGTCCTGGGAATGTCTCACTTGTGGCAGGACAAGCACCTAGATCTGATGTTTGGGAAATGAAGTGGTCTGTACCTCTGGTTCAGCCAGGGGATGCTAATTTAAAGCCCTACTGAACAGGGTACATAATGTGTCAGATCCTGGGAATATGTTTTGAGCAAGACTCTCCTAGTCGCTGCCTTCCTGCACCTATCCAGTGCTGCTCACACCCACCCTATCGGGGCCACGATGTGCAAAATCCTCAAAGCCAACACTGTTGGGAAACCCCATCCTATTCCTGCCCCTACACCCTCTCCGTCCTGCTCCTGCGCTGCCCAGGCTCTTGGCTCCAGAGGAGGGGATCATGTTCACCCTTTCAGCACCCACCTTTTCACGCCTGTCCCCCTAAAGACAGACCAATTTCAGCCCGATTTGGCATAACAGGAGTCCCCTGTGTGACCAAGGCAGCAGTGGGATGGGATGGGCTGGGGCGCAGATCTCCATCACCCAGCGCACAACCCTTAGACATCAGGGATTCCCATCCTCCCCAAGCCACAGAGATCCAGGAAACGCTCCCAGTCCCACAGACCTGCCCCTGTGCACGTTTCCATGCGGGAAGCATCCTTACTCAGCAAGCCCTCCACAAGTGATGGGGCTCCACCACAGCTCAGACCGAGCCAGCGGGTACCACCAGCCCCCGATCCCAGTGTCAGGACCAGCCCCAGTGAGGATGCTGCCGGCCCCCTTCTCCCCTTACCTTTGTACTGGGGCGTGAACTGCCTCATGGCCAAGGGCAGCGACTCGTAGAAGCTCAGCTCCTGCGAGACCAGGGGCTTGCAGATCGTGTGCTCGTCGTACTTCATCATGCTCATGTGGCCGCCGACCTGATGGACGAAGGGCTCCAGGAGCACGGTGCTGCTGCTCTCACAGGGGGGGCTCTGCCCCACCATGGTGCTGGCTGAAAGGCAGCAGGGGGCTAGAACCAAAGAGGGGTCTGGAGCCGGGTCTGGGACACGCAGCACTGGGGCGCTTCACTCCCACTCCGGGTTCTCACTGTCGGTGTCTGCAAAACAGGGTATTGGGGAGCGTGAGGAAGGGTTCAAGCCACTGGAAAGCCTCTGTCCGTGGAGCTGAGGCCGGGCTTGTGCTGCCCACCACCGCCTGCGCCG
>NW_009942896.1:17965-20506 GCF_000696875.1 Nestor notabilis | reverse complement strand
CGGGGGGGGGGGTGAGGGCTTTAGGTGCCCAGGGGCTGGCAGGGAAAAGTCCAGAAAAGGTCCGATTTAGATCTCCTGGGAGAAAAAGAAACAGAGAGGAATGACAAGAAGAGCTATCAAGTTAATGAGGTGGCCTTGTCAAAGCAGCTGGACCAGGGCATTCCTTGGACTGGTAATGTCAGGTTATTAATATGCTGTATTAATGACACCCCTTGCTGTGAAACAGCCCCAGTTCACCTTACAAGACAGTGTTAATGATGGTCTCAGTCTTTTCCAAGCTAGGACATTCTTTGCAGAGGAGGTTTATTAATACAGCCTCTGCAAGCCCATGTCCCTGGGCAGTCCCTTGTGTCTTGACACTGCTGGTGGGGTTAGCAACATTTTGTGCACCTTCTAAAGAAACCTCGGTTTGGGCCATTCCCTGCCATTTAACACCAGTCCATCAGGAGGAGCGTTTTCTGCACCCTGCTAATACATGAGGATGTGTCAACCCAGCACCAAGACGTTTGCACCCAAGCGCTGGCCCCTCTGGGCTCTCCTGCCCTGCTCTCAGCTCTAGCCCAAAGGAGCATTCAGCAATGGCTCCGTTCCTGCTTCCAGCCCCCAGGAGAAATTCTTCCTTGATTTTGACAATAGCGAGTCCTGGCTCTAAATCAGTCACGTAGGAAAAGCATGTACCAAGTCTGTGCCCAACTGCCCCAGCAGCAGCACCCTGGTTTCACTCGCAGGCACCCAGCAACACCAACCCCTTCACTTTAGGCTTTGCAGGAGAAGCCCATAGCCACTGAGGAAAACAAAAAGGCATCTGAGCTAATATTGACACTGGAGAAGCAGGCTGGCCTCATACCATTGAGGCAGTAAGATCAGAGGAAGACATTCCAGACCTGAAACTAAAAGGGACTGGTAAAAAACCCTAAAATCATCCTTATGAGGACTGGTCCATGTTCCTGCAGCCCTCAAAAAGGGCTGTGCAGAGCCCTGGTCTGCCTGTTGGGGAGCTTTGTGTCCTATTTTTTGCTAGCAAAACCCCAGTGCAGTAGATAATAACGTCTCTGTAAGATCCATTTCTGTGTAGCAAAGCCTCCAGGCTGGTGCTGGGTGAGCAACACCAGCTCTGCCAACCCCAAACCTTGCTGGGGCCAGGGCAGAACGTTCACCCTCCCCTATCCAGAAGGCACCAAACAGCAGCGGGTGATGACATCTCCCTGCTCACCCCAGGAATAACCCTGGTGTTTCCCACCGCCAGGCTGATCCCAGATCCCTGTGGACATGGGGAGCTCAGCCTCTCGGAGCATAGCCTGGAGCCTTAACCATTGCCACGCTGCCTGTTCCTCCTCCTGCAACAAAGAGCCAAAGCTCTGCTGCTTCAATATCCCCTTCACACACAACTAAAGCACCCAGCACACAAGCACCCAGCGCTGGGCCCTGCTTTGTTTCCACCTGGAGGTGTGGGATGAAATGGGTTGAAGGCAGAGAAAGGGAGGCAGAAACCCTCCTACCTTCCAACCACACAGAGCAGCTCTTTTACCTTCCCCCAAGGTGGTCTTTTATTCCCTTCTCCTCCCCATTTTTCTATTCTTTCATCACCAAACGTGTTGCAGAGGAATTGCTACTCCACAATTACCAGCCTGGATGGGAAGAAAGCCTGGCCACTTAGATGAGTGCTTTTGAGCCGAGGAAGAAAGCAGCTCTTCAGAGCCTTGCTGGAAGTTAATAAAAGCATTCAGCGTTTGGAGAAGTTGTGGCAACTTTTAAAGAGGATTTCTCCCTTGAAAGCTGCAGCTTTGTTGTGCTTTGGGTGGTTTTCCCCCCTCCTTAAAAAGAAGGAGAAAAGCAAAAAGCAAGAGGATTTGTTGTAACACCTCTTTGGAGTGCAACAGGATTCAATCCAGCATTTATTGCATCAGAGACAGTCCGAGGCTGAAACTCAGCTGACATCACACACAACTCTGGCAACCTTGGCAGACAGTTGGGGTTAAACCCCCACAATTTGATCTGGCTTTTACTGTTTTCTCTTAAGCAAAACTCAGAGCAACTACTGTTTGCAGTAAGAAAAAGGGGCTCTTTACATTTAGTCCTTGTTCCAAAGCAGCTCGTCCATTCAGAGCAGATAAATGTTACTGCAAACACTTGCCAAGCTGCCCTGAGCTCCTCCGAAACAAGATACCCTGAAATAAATCCCTTCTGCCTGCTCAAGTTATCGCGGGTGCCAAAGGATATTTACACCACTAAAAATACACAGAATTCCAAATAAATCTGAATCCTCACAAATAAAACCAGAAATCTTGAATATTTCCCCCTAGCTAAAATAAATAAAAGCAAACCAAAAAGCAACCCAGGGCACTGCAGATGAAGAGAAGTCAGAAAACACCAGGGAAGGAGAATATGTTTCTGTACAGAGAACTCCCCTCTCTAGAAAACCTGAGATACCTCAACAGGCATCTCTGTGGTCACTGTCAGAGCACAGCTTCCTTTCCAGTGCATCACGGGCCTGAGCCCAACCTGCATCACCAACGATGGTGTGTGAGGAGCTGGGATCCT
>NW_009942896.1:666-17934 GCF_000696875.1 Nestor notabilis | reverse complement strand
CAGGAATGCTTTGGGATATTAAAAAGCAAAAGCACTTTAAAACCAAGCGCTCTGTCAGCACAAGACCATGTTCTTGGTCTCAGATGTTGTGGTCAGCACCTTCCCCCTGGGGACCTGGCTCTCCGCAGCACCCTGAGGGACCCTGCTGTGAAGCTGGATCTCAAGTTGGTTGCTAATTACTCTTTATATTCCATTAAAAGGCAAGAAAAGCACATCGCTGCTAACCTGAAGAGCTCTGTACGCCCATTGCTCTTGGTACTGGAGCCGACCTGGAATCACATCCAGCTCCTGCACCAAGCACCAGCCCAGCCCAAGAGCAGAGTGCGGGTGCCCTTTGCAAAGCCAAAGCCCAGTTGCTTGTTTCCCTTCAATCTTTCACCTTGTCCCTCCAAATTCCTTGGCCATAAGGAAAATCCTTCTGGTTCCAGCTCAGCGCCCATCTCCACAGGGCTCAAGGCAGACCTGGGCTGATCGCACGGGCAGGCAAACACACTGCAACCTTCAATGAACCTTCAAACCTGCCTTTTCCTGTGCTTCCCTTGGCTACAGCCAAAGTCAGAAATAGTTGAAGGGCAGCACCATGCTGGGAGCAAAGAGCTCAGCTCTCGGCAAGGAACCCAGCTCCAACCATCCTGCCATAAATCCTTGCAGATTCCCCTCAGATCTTTTATCTTACATTTCCTTTCCTGAAAGAAGATGATGTTCATAAAGTTGATGTCTGGTCCCCACATCCCTCACGGAGAAGCAGCAAAGCTGCTGCACTGAAGGATTTATTTGGCCGCTTTGTGGGAAGCAGCAGGATGGATAGGAAGGGACAGGAGTTGCCGTGTCTTGTGCTGGCAGCCCCCTGCCCCTCCCTGGGGCTTGCATGGACATTGGGCGATGGAGTGGGGCAGCAGCGGGACATGAGACTGCGCCGCAGGACAGGGGGACACGGTGCCACCACATCCCATGGGAAAGGGTAGGTGCTTCCTCACTCCCTGCCCAATTTCTGCCTTTCAACCAAACCCCATCCACCCCTCTGCTGCCCAGCCCTGTGCTCTGGCAATGCCACGAGTGCGATGGAGAACTAGAAGCCACGAGGCTCATTATTTGCAGACCTGGGTTGCTCCAGAGGTTCGCTCCGGGTCCCCCAGGTGCCCCCTGCTCCTGTCCCGTCCCACAAGCCAGGTTGTGCTCGGAGCCTTCCTAATGGTATCCCACCATCCGGCATCAAGCATGAGGCCAGTGCTGGTGCAGGAGCCCCTCTGGACCTCACCTGGGCGCTGTGCGTGGCCGGTCCGGGCTCAGCGGTGAACTTGTCCTTGCTCCTCGCTGCTCCTCAGGTTTGAGAGATGAGGGCACGGGGAGAGGCAGGACGTTCAGGCCATCACCTGACTGCAGCGGGGCTGGCAGGCGCCTGGTATGTCCCTCTGACAGCTGAGCTTTAGTGGGGAGAAGCAGCCTCGGCGTTACAGGAAGCGAAGTGGCGCGTGAGAGGAGGCAAGGGGCTGGCGTGCGCTGGGCTCCTCTTGTGCAATCGTCTCTCCAGGAGAACAACTGCTGCTTTTTCCCACTCTGTTTTCCACTTCCCGGCCTGGACAAGCCCTCCCCTGGTGTTTATCCCATCCCGGCAGGAGCGGATGGACACTGACTTCCCAGAGCTCGCAGGGAGCTTCCTGCCAGGACAACCCGTGTCCTGCAGTGGGTCAAGGGCAGCCCATGCCCCCGGCCCCTCTGAACACCCACTGCTGGGTCTGATCCAAGGGCTCCAGATGTCCCTACGCATCCCAAGCACACAGCACCCATGTGTTATGTAGGAGATCACACAGCACATGGAGTCCAGGCATCCCCCAGGACAAGGAGGGGTTTTCCACTCTCATCACCCCATCCCAGTCCCCATCAGGAACTCGAGGCCATTGGCAAAGCAGCGCCCATGACGGGCCCCACAGGCTGTGGTGCGGATGGGCTTCACAGCCAAAGAGCAGGAGGCTGGGGAGGAAAACCTCACTGCTCAGATAAGGATTGACGGATGTGGTAATTCTCACTAACTGGAGGGGAGAAAACAGGCTCACAGAGACCAGAGGGATCGAACTGATGGTCGGGAGCAGAAGCTGAGATCAAAGACAGGGATGAAACAAAGATTCTCAAGCCCTGACTCCACTCTGCTTTATGCTGGGTTTTTTGGCTCAGGAAAGTGCTTTTTTTCTCTTGATAAGCTTGGTTTCTGAAGGAAAAATCGCTGAGCTGGGCACTGTGCAAGGCCAGCGCGGTGCATCCCCACCAACGGCTTCGAACCCGTCCCAGCAGAGTGCGAGTGTCAGAAATCCCCGAGGCCCCTTTGCCACCCTCCAGCAATGGGGTGAAACATCCCTGGCCCTGGTTTGGCTCTGCTTGGCATTGCCTCCACTCGGTGCTCTAGAGCAGCCGGAGGGAGGGAGAGGACAGGTTGGTTGAGAAGCACATAGGGCTGGGGGAAACGGAGCGACCTTTGCTGCCAGGCTGTGACCTGGGGCTTGGTCTGGAAAGGGCTCAGCATCATGGATCATCCCGGCAACAGGAACGTGCTGGTTCCCAGCAGCTGCTTCTACCTTCTCCTGTCACCCAAGTGAGGCTGGTCTTGGCATTTCCTCCTCCTTTTCCAGGACAGATGGGATAAGGCAGTCACTGAGCCATCTTCCCCTCACCATGCTCACCACAGGGGTGGCACAGGCAGGTCCTGACATCCCCTATTCTGTCCTTCACACTCTATAGCACATAGCTCCAAAAGCCCCTGAAAAGAGAAGCCAAGCCCGTATGCAACCTCCCAAACACATCAGGCTTTAAATCTAACGGTTATTGACTGTTAGGAGGGGGCCAGGCCCATGCCAGGGGGGTCCCACGGGCTCTGTAAGAGACAGGACCGAGCACCCAGGTTTGCCCTGTGGCCCCAGGGAGCCCAGCACGTTGCCAGCACACACCTTTCTCCTTGGCCAAGGTCCATCCTGCTGGTACCACATGTATTTTTAATGCAAGTGTTACCTGAAGCAAGCTCATTTTGATGCCTGGTGTATTGCTGGGCCAGGAGACGTGTCCTCTGCAGTCACTGCTCCACCAGCAGAAGCTCACCAAGGATGCTTGAGCCTGTGTGTGGCTGCCCAACAGCCGTGGAGCCGCAGAGGCAATTACTCAGCCTCTTGTAAAAGTGGAGCACTGTAAGGGGAGAGCAGCCCTGCCTCACATTAAAACTATGCTAATTAGGAGCTAATTACAGGCACACAGCTATGACTACCCTTGGCTAGCCCTGCAGGCTGCAGCCTCGATCCCCAAAGAACACAGGGACCCCCACAAGGACCTGCTTCAGACCTGTTTGACATGGAGGTGGCACAGGAGCACCCTGTGAGCCCAGCCCTGCTCCTGCCCCAGCCAGCAGCTCCTCACCGCCCCGAGGGGTGTTTTCCTGGGCTGTTGCTGTTTGGATGCCAAGAGCTGGGATGTAAACACTGAATCTGGCCCTGCAGGAGGTCACTGGGAAGTGGCACAGGGCAGGCAGGCTCCTCCGTCAGAGGGGAGGTCAGCAGCAGCTCCGGTGTCCTCCTGCCATGCAAGAGCACGGAGCCCATGCTCTGCCCTGGCGTGAGCAAGGTTTCCACAGCCCACCGGGGTCTCCTCACTTGGGAGAGCCAATTCTAAACACACCCATGGTTCCTACAGAAAGAACTCCTCTGAGGTGAGGGCAGAGGTGGGGAGGTGAGGACAGGACTTGGACCTTGTGCTCTGCTGTAGTGAGGGTAACGTGCACAAAACCCTTTTGCAACACCTACCTGGAGGCTGTTCTTGGAGGCTGAAGGAAGTCACATCCCAGGGCGGGCGCTGGGGAGCGATGGGGCTGTGCCTGAGGGAGGGGATTTTGGGCAGGACTCACTGGCCGTGCTGGGACCGTGCTGTTTCTTCTCCAGTTTGTGCTGATCTTCCCAGGAGAACTGGCACAGCGCCCTGACTGTGCGCCCCATAAATAAGGCGCAGCATCAGCTGTCGTGTCAGCAGGAGACAAAACACGGAATGTGAAAGGCTTTAAATGGAAGCAGGAAATGAAGAGATAAAGGGGCGATTTTATTTTAGATGCCTCGTTGGTGCATATTTCCTCTCTGACAGGAAGGGATGCAGTGGCTTTATCAGCCCCAGCGTTGGAGAATTTATTTATAGAGACTTAATAGTTTGCAAGAAACTGGGAGGGGGATGTTAGTGACTGTGGCCCGGTGTGAGCTGTAAGGAGAGTGGGGCAGGGATGAACCACCCAGCTGCTGCCTTTCCTTTGAATGGACCTGGGCTTCTGGGAAAACTGCTGGTAGCCCAGAAATCATCAACACTGCTTGTAGGGAGCAGCAGGAGCTTGGCACAAAACTCGTCTTCTCTGCTCTCATGACAGCTCATGAAAGAAGGGACACGAGGGGAAGACTACTGCAGAAAACATCATGGCAGCTTGGCTGAAAGCAAACATCCTCTGGCACATGTAATTACACCAAACTGAAGACTATTTCGTAACCTTGAATATATTTCAGCTGTAACTTAGCAACCTGCACTGAGTAAAAGCATCTGAGCAGGAATGCAGGTTCAGAGGAGAGATTTAGCCTTGCATTCCCTTTTGTTCCCATACCTTAGCAACAACTCCACACCACGGAGGAGGTACCCAGCTCCCACCAGCTTCCACAGCAGCCACAGAGCCACCCTCCTCCTGCACCGGTGGAGATCTCCCCCTCTGTCCCCCAGACCTACAGAAGGAGATTAATGAAGTGCTTCTCTAAGCAAACTCAACCGTGAGTCAACCGTGTCCACGCAAGTTACGCAACGGTGACTCAAGGACGACTCGTGCTGCTTCAGGAGCAGGCTCTGAAGAACCTGGAACTCGTGGTGGCACGTGTTGAGTCACTGACGTGGGTGGGAGGGGAATTGAAAACACACAAGGAAACTGACCCTGAAGAGAAAGCGGCCTTGCCAAGGTGTACTCATGTGTCCTCTACTCGCCAGGCAGCCTTGGGGGTCGGAAAAATAGTCCAGGACTTGACTTCTTGCCTTTTTCCTTGACATAAATATCCACCACCATCACCCCATCCTTTTACAGTGCTTTGTAACAGCCTCGCTTAAAGCCTGTGAACCCCTGGGACACAAGGAGGGAAGTGATGTGTCCAGTGATGAGCAACAGCCTGGGAGCAAGGGCGGGAAGAGCCCTTAGAGTCCATCCCATGCCGGCACCGTGTCCAACGCTTCCCTCATTACTTCCCAGTCCTCCTACACCATCACCTGGCACTTCACATCACGTCCCAAAAGCCGGGCGAGCCCCCCATGGCCTGAGGATGCCACAATAATAGGATCACTTGGACCAGAGTCAGGATTTTCGGGAGCAGCTGTTTACTTCAGACACCCCACGTGTCTTGCACAGACCAAGTACAAAACACACGAAGCTTGGGACACCCTCACTTGTTTGCCACAACCTATTGCTCCATCCCATTCCCTCCAGAAACAGCTGCTTTCTTTGGGCCACAGGAATACTGCTCAACCCCCTCAAACCACCACTTACACTCTCACAACCCTCCAAGCTGGGGATCTCTACAAAACGCAGCTAAACAGCTCACTGCTTTCCATACACACCTCTGCTTAATGCTAACTACTCCCAAAACACAGATTGAATTCGCAAGCAAGCACCTGAGGCTGCTGCCACCACGCCACGATCGCTGGCCTCACAGGAGCCACGCTGTCTCATTGGGCTGTCACGCCAGCCCCATGCCATCTTCTGTTTCATTCTTAGAAACCCCTGAGCTCCTTGGAGCAGGATCTATTTGGGCTGCGTGAGCAGAAGCACTCGGAACAATCTGTGCCTCCTCAATAAAAACAAAGGTAACAACTCATTCGTAATAAATTTATTGTATGTCTCGATTTACAGAGCTAAACTGAACATACAAACAGCACCAAGCCAGTGAAATTTATTCTACAAAACCAAGTTTAATACAAAAAGATGACTGCAATGCCTGACTCTTCACTTCTGGATTTGGACAGTTAAAAAAAGCTAAGCCAAACCCCACAAATTCAGTTTAAAAAGGCTTAAGAACGTAGGCACCGGTGTTTGCAAGGATTCCATGGCGGCAGTGAGGAACTCGTTACAGCACTTTGGAAGGATCGAGACTGCCTTCACTTTATTCCCTATCTTATTAACAGTGGAAGACGCTGCTCATTGTCTTGAAGACAAGTGGGAGGCTCCTCTCCTATTCAAACACCTTCCCTTTGTGACCAGAAAGGAAATATGGGGTAAGAGTCAACTCCTCGCAGACTATTTCCTATTTCATGGGAAAGGCCTCCTGGAGAGAGCCGCTCTCTCACACGCTTTGGTGGGTGACCACCAGCAGGAGGTACCCGAGGGGTCTCCACAGTCCTGTGGAGGTGGAAAACACACCAAAGCAGACCTCATCCCCAGAGGTGAGCAGGGACTGGCACCAGGAACCCACCTTGTGTGTGGCACCACCAGCCTGCAAGGCAGGAGCAGGGCTTTGGCCAAGCCAACACAGAGCCGGGGAGGAAGCTCTCCACACATCCAGCGCCAGAGCTGAACAGGAGCATTCACACAGTGCCTGTGTGCTGAGGAGAACCACGTCCACAGTGACAGGGGCTCAAATCAGTGCTGGCTTCCCTGCAGGTTTAACTACCTTATGCCAGAAATTAAATTGGTCCCTGCTGTCTTGGCGAGCTCTTTTACAGTATTGGGAAGAGTAGATTAGCAGTATCTGTGCCTAGCCTAAACTGCCACACACTGGTGCTATTTTCTTTGAAACAAACACTTCTGCTGGACATAAAAAGAAACTTAAGTAAAGAAATTATTATAGAATACAAAATACGACGCCTGCAGCATGAACAGAGGATTGATCACTGCTCCTTGCACCCACCGGGAGGCTGCAGGAACACTGACGCAGCAACCCCACACCCATGCTGCACGCCTGGTACGTCTCTGCTCCGACACACAGCACACACATTGCAGCTGCCCAGGATAAACATGTACATTCAGCCCTAATAGCCTTTCTAAAGCTGCTCTTTAATAGCCCACGAAGCAGCCCCTTTGGCTGTAGCCACAAGAAAGCGCTTTTGGAAGCTTCCTATATCCTTTATTTTCCACCCAAATCCCCCCCGCCCCCCCCCCGAAATCATAAAGCACACAGACTGCGGACTTAAAAAGAGTTAACAGGGTCACAACCACGCTTCCATCCCACCCACCCCAGCCCAAACCCCCAAGGCACGTCAGACTGCCCTCCCTCTAGGACTACCTTCACCTAACTTTGCCCCCTTTCCCCCAGTTTTAAAGGGTGAAGCCAACACGTTTTCCTCACCAAGTGCTTTCACCACTCTTTGTACTGATACAAACAAATTCTAACAAAACGCATCTGAACTCCCACCCTAGTGTTTCCATGGGAAATGTTAATCTTCTTTCAACACATTCCCTGATGGACGTTGCCACCAGTTGGCCTTTGCAGAACTGAGGTCAAATTTGGAAAGCTTTGTCAGAGGGATCCCGAGTCCCTCGACAGGAGATAGGCCTTTTTAATTTTGTTTGCAAGTTGTTCTAGGTTTGCTTGCTCCTGGAAGCCAGACATCTGCTGGAAGGGTAACTTTGGTGCAATTCTAGCTTCCCACCAGCTCAAGCCCACCTTCTTTCCAAGCCAACATTATTGCCCTGAAGTTTTGTGTGTGAAGATTTTCAGAAAGAAGAGCAAACAGCTACGTGCAATCCCCCACCCCAGAGGATCAGGACCATGACCTGCTCTTTCCCACCACCAGAGAGGGGACTGTCCCCTTGCCGAGGTCCATACTGACAGTTGCTCAACTTCTGTTCCTCTTCAGTGCTCTGAATCCGAGACGTAAGAAGGCTGAGTCCATCTCCACACGAGCATATCTTCTCCTGCTACCCTGTGTGACTCTGTCTGAATCCGTGACTCATTTGAAGCCAGGAAGTCCACAGCTCTCTCCCACACCCGCTTCATTTTCTTTCTGCAAGAAACAGCAAGAAAAGGAAAACAAATGAGAATCATACTCTCATTGTGCTTTCCTGCTTACAGCAACTGTGGCTGCTTATCAAGCTACTGCGAGCTGCCTCCTCTCCTCTGTGCAGACAGTAAAGGAGATTAAACCAGAATTCTGGTGTAGAGGCAATTTCAGGCCAGGCCATGAAAAACCAGGTCCTGCCTGGGGGAGAAGATGAGACCTTCTGTCAGTACCAGTAGTTGATGACTGCCCTGAGTTTCAAGCTCAATCTGCATTGTGAAGGGATTCTATTAGCAAACTGCCCTCACCCTTCCTGCTTGCAGAGGTATCTCAGACCAGGGAGGACAAACTGAAGTTCACCCCAGTTTTGAATCGATGTCTAGTAATTCTGGTGTCACACACACAGACCAGTTCAAAGCAGCTGAAATTACCACTAGTAGGAAAGGAGCTTTTTGGTTGACAAAGAGTGAGGACGTTTAAGACTTTGCAGCACACACAGCGTGCTGTGCCATCACAACAAAGTAGCTCCATTTAACTAAAATACAACACTCCTGCAGACATGGAGCAAGTGGCACATAAACCACCAAGAACCAGGCTGCAACCTCTGCCCCCTGGAGCAACTATCTCGACCACAACTCCTTTTTGACAAAGCACCAAACCCAGCCATCTCACTGTATCTCCCTTTCAAGCTGCCCAGCTTGAACTGGTAACCTTCCAGGCAGCAACATGCAGAACCACTTGAGAAGATCCCCCCAGTCCCCTATTCAAATTGTGGGAAGGTTTGTTCTGCAAAGCACAGCACCTGGTGGGAGAATAAGGTACGGCTGAGAAAGAGGACAGCATCTTACATACATGAGATGAAGGGCTGAAAATCAGATGCTCCATGCCCAAGCAGAACAAAATCCAATTACTGTTTGATAGCACATTGATAGTACACCTGTGTGACTGCACAAAGTATCAGCCCCAGGACTGTCACATTAATCTACAGAAGGTTAAGACATAGCCTGAGTTATGTCAAAACCCTTTATAAACTCAAAAGCCAGACTAGTCTGGCTCAGTCTCCTGCAGTCCAGCTTCCCATCAATTGTCTGCACATAGTCTGTTGCCCCGTAACTGCATTTTTCAGCTGAGCTGAGTAACATCATGCTGACGGCTCTCCTAAATGAGCAGAATTCAGCTCACCTGCTCTGAGGGGGGATGAGGCTGTCCCGAACATGGAATATTCCAACATAGGGGTAACGCTCCAGGTTCCGTTCCCATTCCTTATAGTGGTCCTGGACAACAGCTGCAGGGCCAGAGGACAGAACAGTGAGACACCTCAACAGTGCAGAGAAAAGAAGGCTACTTGCATTTAGAGAGCTACTGGATTCTACCTATGATCTTCTTCACCATTTCATACATGGCCTGTTCCTCTTCCTCCATCTTCCGCCAGCGATACCTAAGGAAGAGCAGGATCCCCCAAAGAGTTATCAGACCTAGAACAGAAACAAATGGAATTCAGTTCCAAATGTACTTGCTGGATGCTAGCAGGTTTATTTCTGACACTGCCTCTCCCCAGAGGCAGTTTTCACTCCCTGCTACCCCAGCCTGCTTGGAACTGAATCCAAGCAGTTCATTTTGTTCACCAGCGCAGCTGCACCCTGCAAAAACCTTGGTGCTGACACCACCTGCAGCAGAAGCAGCGTGGATGTGGAAGAGGTGGTCGGAAGGCCTCATCACGGAGGTCTTTTCGCCCCCATCAGAAACTCAGCACAACCACAGGGCTTCAATTCTCTGAGTCCCAGCGCTATCTCTTTGCGAGAGGCCTCCCCCACAATAATCACTTAGGAAGACTGTCAAGCTTCACTGCTCTGAAGATAGCTGCTTGATAAGGAAATAAAGCCCGAGGCTCCAGTGCCAGCCTGAAATTCGGGAGATCTATATTGAAGGTTTAGCATTGACGAATGCCCCCATTACAACATGAGCTAACTTTAGTACCTCAGTCTCTGCAATAAACATAACTATCCCCTTTCACCCCACCTTGTCTGGCTAGATTATAAACTCTCCTAGTCAACACTCATCTCTCGTTATCGCCACGCTCAGTAAGACCTCTGTTGCAGCTGGGGCATGACGGACTCTTCCAATAAAACCTCTTACACTGAAATGCTACAAGTCACTATTAAAGAGGCTGGAAGACTTTGCAGCTTGCTGCAAGAGAAGAAAGAAACCCCTCACCTTTCAGGTCGGTTAGCATAGTTATTTTGCAGACCACAGTAACGGGTACTCGAGGAATACCCAGAGAACTAATCAGCTTTCTGATTTAAAAGCAAGCATTAAGCACTCACAGCACAAGAGCAGGTCTACAGGTCTCCGTCTGCTGCCAGAACAAAGGTTAATTAGAAATTAACTCATCAGCAGATTCATTTCACCTCTGTTAGTAATTTCATATAGCTGGGAGAATGTGTGCACGCAGGTTCACCTCTACAGCTAGTGAGGGGAGAAGCTGATTACCAACACCAGTGACTTACACCAGAAGAACAGGAAGAGGTTCATGATGGCAGTGACCACTGCCCGACGGAAACGGCAGCCAAGGCCCATCTGAGGATGGGCTGATTCAAGGCAGAACACGTCCTCCACTTTGGTAACTGGTTCCGAAAGGTCTCTGCCTTTCAACCTGATGGGAAGAGGCAGAAAATCTTCACTGAAGAGAACAGGCACTTCAAGTGCAGTCTTTAATCAACACAGGCAGAACAAGCAGGCTGCAGATGCAGTAACTCGTTCTGTACACCACATAGAAAACACACCAACATCCTTGCAGCCCCTTTTTCCAGAACATTTTGGGACTGGCTGCATAGCAAGGCATGGATATGGCTTCAGAAAAGGCAGCAGGGCTGGAACTCCCACTGGTAAAGTGAAGTCTCCCTCTGCAGACTCTTTGACAGCACCTCTCAGCGTGCACAAGATTAAACTTTAAATTGGATTCCCACCTCCCAGCACAGAGAAATGGAAATGTTTACTGAGTCACTCAGCAGCAATTGCAGAGAGAGCAGTTGAGGGAGGCTGCCACTGCCCAGGGAGGTTACACTGTTTTCCTCAACACAGATGAGCATAAACTGTTTAGCCACAAAAGTGACAAGGCATCAACTGTATCTGCAATGAGAACAGACACACCCTCGGAAAGAATTCCTGGCAAAATCCTAAACACATCCTCCTGCAAATTCCCTTCCACACACCTGCTGTGCTGCCCGAGATGCTTTAACTCGCTTCTTTATATACAGATCTCCACTGATGCTGTCTCCTTCCTAGGTACTCTTAGCCAACAGGCATCAAGAAACCCACGTGAAAGCCATGAGATTCCGAGGAATTGGACTAAAGGGGATTTTATTTTTTAAGCTACTAATTCATTTGGTGTTTGCAATGAATAACCTATTAGACGAAGGCGTTTTCTCAATTTACTACTGCACAACTCACAGACTGCTGGATCTGGATACTGGATTCTACAGGAGCTGGAGACACGCAGTTGTTTCCCACCCCCTTGTCTTGTTTACAATCCAAATTCCATGGAAATACTTTGAATACGCAGCAGCAGAACCCAGTGAGAGCTCGTTTTCAGTTCTGCCTCTCAGACTAGCACCTAGAAAAATAATCTCGTCACGTTTGCTCCCAGTGGCACCCGCAGGTTTTGAAGCATGAACTCCCTCTGACGCTGCGCAGACGGCCTGGAAGTGAATCCATGTGGAGAGCTGCTAATTATGAAAACCAGAAGATGGGAGGATATTGTACCACCCAGCTCCTGACACGAGCACTGCTTGCTCCTCTGTAAAAATAGGAACGTGAAAACTCTGGATCCCAGCCCACCTGCAGATCCAAGCCTGTCACTAACGAAACTATGTCCTGTCCTGGGAATGTGCCACACACCAATAATCAAAGCAGCAGACACTGTCTGATCCTTAGATCACTGCAGCTTTTCAGCTAACATCAAGCAGTGGGAATTCATACAAGCTGTGCCCACCAACTCCAGCGTTACTACTGTTCCAATTCATTTAATCAGAGACAGGTTTAGCAATGTTACAATGCAAACACATGTTAGGCTTCAGAGTTAACACAGACTGGAGGCAGCCCACACTTCCCGGAGGAAGATAATGATGTCTGCAGACTCTGGATAACAGCCTTTCATTAGGTAATGACCCAAATGCAGTATATTTTTACCTGGAAAAATAAAATAAAATAGTATTTCTGTGATTTCTCATGTACTGAAGAGACTGCAAGCTGAGAAACTCAAGAGAGAAAAACCCCACTGATGACTGACCAACACCCCACATAATCAGTCAGAGCATTCATTTCAACATGTGCTGTGTGTTCTGCCAGAAAGACACTAAAGATAGCGTTCAACAACCCATTTTCCTCTCCTCCTCCTCAGGACTTGCTCCAAAGCATCTCAAAGCACAGGTGATGTTACCTACTAAAGAGAGGGCTTTGCTGTCTAATAAACCCTTTGGTCAAAGGATGCAGTTCCAGACAACACTGACGCTCTGTCTCCAGTAACTGTGCTAAAGAAAAGTTTTCTTGAGAGAAGTGGCTACATGGGCAAATTTAAGCAGCAGGTTGCTGTCACAGGACCACCACATCTCAACCCTGCAGGAAGCACAACACAACCTCTGGTAGCCACAAACAGCCTTCAGAGGTACAGCTCATCTGCGTCCACGAATGCAATGTCTCGCAGTCCAGCCTGGGAAACAGGCTCCCCAGGGGTGAGCTCAGTTGCCAGTTTTTGCTGCAGGGCTGTACTTTTCACTTGGAAGCTTGCCCAGCAAACACTGACAAAGCCAGTCCCAGATTGTCTTCTGAACTCTAACGAGGTATGGGAGCTTTCAGGGCACACCACAGAGGATGTCAAATTATCTATCAGCCAACACCGGGAAACAGAACTTAGTGGGCTTCTACTTACCATATTCCTAAATCCTTGTTAGTGTTTAGTATCCAGTGCAGGGCAGCTTCAAACTTCTTTGGGGAACTACCAGTTACATTCTGTACAGAAGAATCCATAAAAAGATTAGTTCTCCATTCATTTAAAATACCGAGTGACATTATTTCATTACAGCAGTTTCACTCTATAGGGTCTGTCCCTGGGTTAATTCTTAGGATAATTCTGCAAACTGGAAGAAGGAGACCCAAATCTGAAGGTCTGCCTGGACTAAAGTCTTCTGACTACAGCAGGTGATGCATGAAGCACTCTGTGAAATAACACTATCCCAGACCGTTAAGACTAACCACTAAATACAACATAATCTTACTGACAGTTTACCATGAAAGAAATGGAATGCTACATCAAAGCAGTCTGCCTTGTGACACTTTGGGGTATAGAAAAATCCTTCTTCTGCCCACCCCTTAATCCAGGGAAAATTCTGGTTTCAGAAGACTGATGACTATGGTGAAACAACAAACCATTAAGTTAGATTTACAGGGGCTGAATCAGAGATGTAGGAGAAGATTATTTTCAGAAGAACTGCTGAGAACAGGCCTGGCCAAAGGGGAAGCTAGAGATAAAGGAAAGAATCCAAACAGGATGAGGAAGTAAAACAGATGGTGAATCACTTTAGTATCTATTATTTATTGCCTTGTAAGAGCCTAAGCACTATGTTATAACAATAGCTGCTCACAGCCTACTCACCACCACATGATCCTTTGCTTCACTAACCCAAATGCATTTGCTTTTTAGATTCTCAGGGTTTCCACATTCAAAATTACCTGGTAAAAAAGTCAAATAGAAATGATGTTATGAAAAAATAGAAAAGCCCTTCAACATTTCAGGGATACACGGAAGTGGCTGTGAGCTGTCCTTTAAAGTTGGCTGTAGCTCTAGGCAAAATGATTACCAGACAAGATTTATGCTGTAGGCAGGTAAGATTACAACTATTAATAAAATGCTCAGCCACTGCACATAGGTTGGATAAGTGCAATCAAACCTCATGCTTCAATGTGTGAGCTCCTCCACACAGAATGAGGGGAAAAATACTGTTCCTCCCCTTGCCTCTGACCTAATGCCTTGCAGAGGGGCTCCTTCCATCAGGTATCAAAGACTGGAGGCAATGATCAGCGTTCAAAATGCTTCTAAGGAGCCTAAATCACAGCTCTACTTTCTACCCAGGCAGAAGAATGCTGGTGAGGAACACCATCTACATCTTGCTTCACAAAGCTGACCGAGCAAATATACTGAGGGTCTGCATAAAACTGAGGGAAATTCTGCAGTCTGATCTGATCTGAAAAGATTTAGGAATTCTGTGAAGCTTAAGTATCTAAAGACTTCAGGTCTGAAACCTAGAAAATGAAACTTAAGGACTTTTACTGATTAACACTCTAGACATCTTGCTAAACCACTTTCTACTCATACAGTGAGTATCTAGCAGTCTTCTCCATCACAAAATACTACTTATAGGCCAGATTTGCTCAAACATAGTAGAGACTGGCTGAACTGGTGTGCTCCATCAGCTCCTCAGCCAGGAGAGCCTGTCTTACTCTGCACTGAGAATAAAAGAGAGGCACTCACATCATCAGCTGCTGTGTTTCAGCAGAGCTGAATCTCTTAAGTTGCTTTAACTTTATTTGTACTAACACATCAGCTTACACTTAACTTGCTCTGAGTGTCTTGAAGACAATTTCATGATGCTGGTAGAAAAGAACTATAAACAGGAATATTTCTACCTCACAATCCCAATATATCAAGTGCAAGTAAGGACCACTCCACGAGAGCACAGCAACACGAGGGCATTAGCTACGCACGATTCAGAACAAAAACAAACACATCTTTCTCTATTTTTCTATTACCTGACTTTTTCAGAGCTCTTCAGGTGGAACTGACAGTTCCAGAAACCCCACTCTTCAAACTGAGGTTTAAAATGTCCAGTCAGCTGGGAGAGGCAGTTTGCTGTACGCTCACAAGTGTTCTAGAACGACAATTGGAACTTACCAGCTTGAACAGACAAGTAGTTGTACAACTCGTGCAGCACGTTGATCACGACATCCTTCTGTTTAGCTTGACAGAACTGAAAGTCAGAAAGAGGTAACAAACATGAACAGCAACAGGACAACGGTCAGACTAGCTAAAAATAGCAGAACAAAAGAGCAGCAGTGTGTTTGGCTCCAGTCATGCACCACTAGTTCAAACTCAACACACCTGCAGCAAAGGTTCACAGTTCAGGAGCCAAGTCAAGCAAGGGCATCCCCAGCCCAGGCTGTACCACCAGGCATCTGACCAACCACTCATGGATTCTTTGCCTCCAAAACATCCCGCAACCATAACTCTGAATCCAATGCAAGATTTTCACTCTCCTAATAATCCATTAGGATAAAAAAAACAGGGCTGTACAAACCCTTTATGATGGAATTCAGAGAATTAGTTGGATTACATCTTGTATTGCTAAGGCTGAACACAGCTTTATTGCAAACCAATATCGCTTCTGTTACAATATTAAAGAAACTGATTCACGTAATTGGGGATTTAAATTTTTATCTTTCAGTCTCATACACAGCCCTAATTTAATCTGCCCCATTAATTCCAACTCATCGAGCCACAATTTCTCTGTAACCCGACAGAACTAATAATTTTACTGTGATATCAGTGGAAGTTACCTACAGTAATTACTCTCGTGTGAGAATCCCCAAGCCACAATACTTGAAGATAAATAAATATATGCTTACATCATCTGTTCTTTTGTCACAATCCACAGGCAAGAGAATAACTACAAGAGAGAAGGGGAGGATGAATTAGCTGGCTGCAAAACAAGAGCTTTGATCAAGAAAGTAATTATCTTTTTAAAAGAAGGCTCTACTTTAAAGCCTGATTCTGCTGTTCTTACTCTCACCCTACATTACCTTGCTATGCAAATAGCACATTCAAAAGCACTGCTCTGGTAGGCAGCAAAACAAATAAAACGGGTGCAAGTGATGAATTCTAATCAGCTGGAAATTAAAACCTGGGCTCTGAATGTTTTAACAGCTCCTGTTCAAGACATTTCATGCTGCTTTACTCTCCCACACCTTCGCACTGATCTTTTACCATCTCACAATGCCACTTGCTGCGTGCCACGGTCACCTGAAATAACATGGTGATAACAGGGATTTGAATCAAGCCTCCCCAAGGCAAAAGCAGCAGATTTATTGCAGTTGGAGCTGTTAGCTCTGCAGTTATGGCCTCTGGTTTAACAGCTTCCTCCTGCCCCAACACCTGGCTATACCTTGGCCACTGGTCCACCATGCAGCACTTCCTGGCAACCTATAAACCACCGAATTTGAAGCTGTGCTGCAAGATTCCTTGCTTCAAAATACGACTGGTCTCAAAATATCCAACCAAGGTGTAGAGGCTACATCAGAAATGGATGTTGGACAGTTTTATTCTGACGTTGAGAAAGGAGGAAGGAGCTTTCCCGGCACACGCAAAGCACACAAACACCTACAGCGGGCTGAGTTTAAGGACTTGCACCTTCCTAACTGCTCCCCAAACCCCTTCTTCTTTCAGCTCATGAACTGACACTTCCCTCTGTTCTAGCTGGGGAACTCTGCTCTAAAAAGTGGGGGACAAGAAGCTCCTTTTCATTTCCAAGCTCTGCCACACTTGAAGTGCTGAAGAACCAATTCGACCGCTGTAGTGCCAGGATAAAGGCCACGAAGGGCTGTGCTGTGCAGAGGCCAACATCAGAAAGACACAACGGGCAATCACACAGACATTATGTTACACAACAGACAATGGTAAAACACATCCTTGGCCCAGCAGAAATGTCACTCTCCATAAAACCCCTGGTTTTGAAGGACCGAAGGCCAAATTCATTTGTAAAAAGCACACACCTGACTTACTTTCTGTAACTAACAATGTGCAAAGGGAGATGGAAACAGGGACAGGAGCAGAGACGTCAGGTTATGGCAATGAGAGTGATAAATGTGATGGTGATGGAAGTAATGAAAAGAAAGCAGGAAAGAAAGGTGAAGAATGAAGTTGAAAGCCAGGATTAAAACCCGTCCACGTACAGTTCTCCTCTCTCTTGTCAAGCCAGCCTGACCCAATCATCTTCACCACGAGGATGCCCAGAAAAATGAGCAGCAGCACGACGCTGGCGAAGCAGAGGAACTGGGAGAAGTAGTACTCGAGGCCTTTGCTCTTCCCCTCCATCTGCTGCTTCGGGGCTGACCGCAACAAGCGAGTCCTGGGGGTTACTCCCTGCCCTGCTCCCGACCTGTCCCACCAGCTCCCCGAGGCCAGCCCTGTGTCGGAGGCAGCCCTCCCCAGGGGCCGCCGCATCAAGCGCCCTCCCC
>NW_009942896.1:0-405 GCF_000696875.1 Nestor notabilis | reverse complement strand
CTCCTGCCTGTGAAGGTGCCCCAGGAGGACGTGGAGCTCAGCCCCCCAACCCCATCCAGGGACGACCCTGACCCAGCCCTCACACCGAGCCCCCCACTTCTCTCTGCAGATGGGCTCCACTGCGATGTGGAATCCAGCTCCCGAAACCTGTCCAGGGATGGCCTCAACCCAGTGCTGAGCCCCCCACTTCTCTCTGCTGACGTCCCCCACCTGCCCTGAGGAGCCTGAGCCCCGAAACCCATCCAGGGACGGCTCTGACCCAGCACCGAGCTCCGAGCTCCTCTCGGTAAACGTGCTCCAATGGGACGTGGAGCCTGAGCCCCGAAACCCATCCAGGGCCGTGCCCAGCCCCGCGCCGAGCCCCCTGCTCCTCTCTGCACACTGGGACGCGGGGCTCAGGCCCCC
>NW_009942895.1:0-13700 GCF_000696875.1 Nestor notabilis | reverse complement strand
ATGGGTGATGTGTGAAAGTGTCAGGAGCCCTGGGCAGGCTCTTCACTTGTTTATTGTGTGTTTATAAATACAACAGGGAAGGTCAGAGGGGCCTGTGTCGGGCTGTGCTCCCAGAGCTCTCATTAACTGTTGTGATTTCAGGCAGGCAGCCAGCCTTGGTGTCCTTTGGCTTACCTATCTCGTAAATATAATACAGCTTATTTGCAGAGGGTTTTGCACAATTAATATTTAATTGTAAAGTTCCACGAGGTACCACATGAAGAACAAATACTGTGTCGAGTAAAATATTTGCAGTAGGCATGCAAAACCTGCTTTGACGTGCATGCAAATTAAAAATAAACTTACGATCCAGGCCATAGCTCCTCAGGGTGAATGTTCTCCGTCTGATGCTTTGCTGCCCTGAGGGAGGAATCTGCTGAAAAGAGGACCTGTGCCCAGAACTGCTCCCTGCTACGCTCAGGTGAGTGAGCGGTGCAGCGGAGTAAGCCAGAATGGCAGGAGGCAGCCGCTGGGACAGTTGTACGCTGTGCTCGGTGGCTCTTTTTCTAGCACACAGCGGAGTGAGATCCCCGTTCCATTTTGAGCAGCGGCGACTTGATCTGACTGAGTTTTGCAGGGAGGCTTAGTTCTTAAGAAAAACAGAGGAAAGGCAATCACAGGGTTTGTAGGCTAGAGCACAGGAACCAGTGTAAAACCTGAAAGCACCAGGTCACTGAAACCAGTCCCTGCAATTGTGGCCAAGCTTATCCTACGCCAAGCTCCATTGTAAGATAAACCTAAGTCGGGGTCTTACCTTCTTTCAGTGAAATCCTACATCTGATAATGGAAGAAAGTTTCAACCATTTTGTACATAGTATAAGTACCATTTTTATACGTGGTAGTTAGAATATTCCCCTAAATGGCTGTGTGGAAATAAGGGTGCGTGTCATAACACAAAGCATTTTATTCTGGATGTGTATGTTTTTAAACACTGATTATAATAATAGCAGTTTAAATACAATCACAAGTGAAGTTCTTTTTATCAAGAACCCTGTATGTCCAGAGTTCTTAAGGCATTACCATATGACTTAGTTTTCATATTCCAATTTAGGGGTTTAATGATTGCTATTTGGAGGAGAGGGGTGAATATCAGCATGAGAACAGAGCATGAGAACTCAAACTTATTTCTACTGTGCCTTAAGGTTTGTCAGTGGTAGACCTGTTAGAGGTTGACTTACAGTTCAGCCTGAATGAGTAGAGAGGTATTTCTCCCTTATTCTCGTGCGTGTAAGAACCTTGACAGGTACAGAGAAAAAGATCATGATTCTCAGAGGAGTGGAAGGATGGTGATTCCCCCTGTGACAGAGTAGCTTTTTTTTTTATTTGCCATCCCTTGTCATGATCCAGCCCTGTTTTGCTGTACTTTTTATTTTAATTAAACATCTTGCCTTGATCATACCAGGTAATTAAATGTCTGTATCAAACATAATCACAGACAAACTCTTCTTTTTCAGCAGTTGAGATTAATAACTAGAAGTGCTGTTAAGGCAGTTACCATTGAGTATGATATGCTGAAAGCCAGAGTACAAAACACTGTATCTGGAAATGTTATGATATCCTTTTAAAACAAGAAGTGGATTCTCTTTACCACAGTGGGAATGAATCATCTTGATCAAGCATTCTTTTTAACATCAAAATATGATGATATATAAAATATGAGAATGATTTTCAGAAATGTATTTTTATTTTCACCATGGAAAATTACTTCTGTGCTCATTTTTTCCCATTGCTAAACCAGAGTAATGACTTTCAGCCCTGATTGTTATTGTCATTGGTCCTTCATACACAACAACATGTGCATGTATATGAACAAATGCATTGTAGTTCTTGTCATGTGAACATTAAAATCAAGACAGCCAGTTCTGCAAACTCTCATGCATACAAGGAAGACATCATCTGATCTAGATACAATCCAGTCATTTCACAAACAAAGCATCAAGCAGAAAAGGTACCCAACTGCTGGGCCTTCAACAACCTTGACAGTGGCCTGGACTACTGATGTGTTGTGATTGCTGCCCAGCTGGCTGACCAAATGTCCCATTGCTTCCTTATAATCTCTCTCTGTTCCTATTCTTTTATTGTTTTGGAAAAACAGGCTGCTAATAACAACATGTGATAAGATTTCAGACTAAACTTTTGCTTTCAGTTGCATCTCATTGGGAAGAGCAAAGTATTGAATAGGACCTGTACAGCACATATGAGAAAAATGCTTTTTTTATTATCTTTAATTATATTTCATCAAATAACCTGATTCAGAAACCATTTTAGGTACCATCCTAAGGATCTTTTTGAGACATTTGCAGAATAAGAAGTATGTAATTATGTCTACTATTTTATTGATGTTTGCACTGTATTCTCATTTCTCCAGTTAGCCGTTCCACATAACTGTGATTTTGAAAGCTTGACCTAAATGTTCTCTTCTACATTACTGCAGCATATCTTCTCTATGAACCTATCAACATAGATTATGCTACAACTGAAGGAAGCATGAAAAATTAATGATTTACTATATTTATAGGATTCTCCATGGTGAAGATGGTCAGCCATGGAAAACATATTGCAATAATAATCCAACAGCTTGACAAATTTAACCCTGAAATTCAGAGCATGGAGGATTTCTTGAATGAATCAGCTAAAATGTTGAAGGTATATTAAGTTTCACTTCATCTTACACAGCATACTTTGGTTTACTATGTGATTTTAAATATAAAGGTATCTGTTTCCTGACATGTTGTTGTAACTTCCATAAATTTCTCTTGCAAATTTCTTATGGTTATCACCAGAAAATGAGGAAATAATGCTCAAAGGGGTTGAAAAACTGCTTGGATAGCAATAAAAAGAAGGGAAATCAACAACCATGTAAAATGGATCTGACTGACGGAAACTTTCTCTTCCACTTTGGACTACGCTCTTTTGTAGTTTCCTATCTCAGGTTTCTGTCAGCACCACCCATTTTTATGTATGAATGCAGTTCAGAAGCTGTCTCACCAGATCAGGTATTCTTGCTTTGAAGACATGAGTGACTATCAGAATAGTGGGATAGAACACGAGTGACAGTAAATCAACTACCTGGTTTTAATCTAATACTACAAATAACCAGACCAAGGTTTGCCAATAGGCAGCTATACTGACTGAAGCCGTTCCCATCTTTTCCTAACTGTAGCCTGTCACCTCTTCCTGTCTCTGTGTCCTCAGTGCCACCCTGACTTGTGCTGATGCAGCTACTTCATTGAATCAGCTTTAGAAAATCATTAAGGGCAGACAGTAATATTGCTTAGATTGCTATTACCTGTGCATGCCATGTATTATCAAACTACATTGTTGGAACTCTATTCTACTCTGCCATGTAGCTCCAGTGCTCATTTTCACTTCTGGCAATAAGGTCTAAAATACTGCTGTTCCAGTTAGATAGTCTTTTACATTGATTTTGCATAAACATAGATGACTACAAGCATACAAAACTATGGAGGTTTGATACGAAAATCAGAGGCTGAGCCACATTTCTTGGGTCCTTGCTTTCTTAAACAGTTTCCACTCAGCCCCCTAGTTTCCGCAGCTGCCCTCATGTCTTGTAGCACTGCATAACTATGTGCATTCATATGCTGAATTACATCAATGAACTGATCCAGGTTCAAATGTTTTTTCACTAGGCAGAGAGCAGGTAAATTCAGCTACTTCTGCTGCCAAAATATTTATAAAAAATTAATATTCAGAACATTGTTCTTCTCAGCCCAGGGAAGGTGAAACAAAGACAAAAGAAGCAGTAACTCCATTAGAGAAACTTGAATGTTAAGTTTCATAATAAACCCTTTCAAAAGCAGGAGAGTAGGGAGGATAGCTGGTGCCAAAGGTAAGGCAGAAATCTTTCTCTGGGATAGCTTCAGCTCACTTAGTACATAATATTTTTGCTGTGGATTTATCCAAGAAAGTGAAAAGTAAGACCTGTGTTTATCTAAAATTCAGCTTTGTTTCAGTACCAAATAGGTGTTTAGAATTCATCATGGAAAATTCACTTAATTTCTTTCTTTTCTGTTTCATAATAGGCATATGATCCTAAAAATACTGTAGCACAATTTCCAGGCTTGGCCACTGACCAACCTACCATTATTTACTGACCCATGCAAAAACTTCCTCCAGTTTGTATCCTGTTTAATGCTATCACTTTAAATCACAGACAAGATTCAAGCCTGTGTGTCTCGTGCTAGCAACATGACAAATATCAAACCTGGTGTTGTGTACTACTGACCAAACAAAAATCAGGAGGGTCAGATTCCATGAGCATAAATCTAAATAACTGCAAGATGCAGCTCTATTGATATTTATCTACTTACTCAGGTATTCAGTATATCAGAGTGGTCTTTTCTACAAGTCACCATCCTGTCTTCTATCAGACTTTTCTAAATGGTTAATTAGTTTTACATCCCCCAAAAGTATAATCAGATTCCAATAATTATCAACACTGTATGTTTCATTCATATTATATAGCTGCATTTTATTTGGATGTTTTATAGTCTTTATAACTTTCTAATATGATATTTACAGCATAAAAAGAATTTCTATTTGTTGCTCTCAGACTTGTTCTTTCAGGAAAAAAATACACTTTAACTTGTAATTCAGTTACTCGCAATCTTCATGTTTATTGTATTGTAAGATACAATGTTTATAACATAATATTGGACTTGTTTTTCAGTGCAAATATTTTCAATAAGAACAGAGGTTCATTTGTAATATGATGCGTTATTCCCACTTGCAACAAACAAACCTTCACCTTAAATCATGAAGAATCATCTTATGTTCCTGAAGCCTCCTAAAAATGAATAATAAGTGCAAATAAATGCTTTTGCTTCCATGTTGTGGCCTTGTTGCTATTAAAACAGAATTCAGTTTAAATTATCCTGAACAACACATTAACCTAAAATAATTCTTTTAATCTCTCAGTTCTTTAAATTAGTATTCTCATTCAAATTTACATCTCTACTTATGTTGTTCTTCATTTAAATGTCCAGTCTACTTCTCTTTTTTTATCTTCCTAAATGTTTCTTTAGACTTCTTTCGTCAGACTGATGCCCTCCAGATAATATCCTCATTCTTGTGTACTAAATGTCCTTCTTTTTATTAAGTATTCTTCAATTAAATATATCAAAAATGAATCATATCTGGAGTGATCCTTCATCCGGCATATATTGTACATCAGGATACGTTTCATCTCACCATTTATAGAAATGGACTGCGTCCATTGTACCTAACTGAGACAACCCAGGCATTTTTTCTTCCTTGTGACTGTTAGAACCAAGCATTTGCAATGATAAGAAGAGACAGATTTTAACACCGAATTTACCAAGCAATGTTTGTGCCTTTCTCTATGCAAATAGCTCATTTTGCTTCAGTTAGAATTGCAGGATCAGACCCATCACGTTGACCTTTATACATCCCATCTACTGAAAATCTTACTTCTGTAAAATCAGAACTGCCACCCCAAATTCACTGCTCTCCTCCTTTATCTCTCTCATGTCGATAGCAAGATGAACCTATTTATGAGCTTTCGATTTTGCAAGAACATGGTGTAATTTGGCATAGCTCTCTCTAGCTCTCATTTGTGTTGGTTCAGCTGTGTGCCTCACACATGCCCACTCAACTATGAATAAAATCCCCAAATGTCGAAAGTCAGAGATTTAGTTTTAAATCTGAAAATACTCCAATGCAAGATTATTTTGATACATGTGAAAAAAATCCTACGAAATTACACAAGTCTAATTTGTATTATTAGTTACTGACATAAATGCAGATCAGAATCTTTCTAAGGAAAAGATGGAATCTGATTTTTCTGCAGTGTCCCGCTCATGATTTAATATTAAGTACAAAGGACAATAATGTTAACTGTACTGCTTCAAGATGGTCAGCATTACCATATGAAGATGAAAATACTAGTTTTTGACTGCAGCATGGACTGTGAATAGCAGAGGCAGCACATTTTCCTACTTATAATCTAAGATCCCAGGGTTTTTTCCTCTACGGAAATTACTGGAAACATTTTCAGTGACTTCAGAGGGAAACAGGACTCAGTTCTGGCAGCTGATTCAAAAGCTAGTGAAGTCAATAGGAATATTTTCTTTCATTTCCACAGCATTTTGATTAGGCCCTTGGAGAGGACTAGCACTGATATCTGAAGTACTATAAATTAATCAGACTGCATATGCGAATGTGCATATTCTGCCCAGTAGTAGACAAGCTCAGTACATACTATTACTCAGTTCTCTCGGGAAATGGAAGATATTTTATCTTTTCATTAAATATTATCTTCTTGCTAAAATGTTTGTTTCACTTTAAACTACATCCTTATCCTAAGAAGTCTCTAACGAGACATGGCTGATATTCCTTTCCTTCTCTCTAGAAACAAGAGCTTTTCCTTCTCTCCTTACCCATCATTTTCTGATCTCTGACCCTTAAACAGGTCCTGTTGTAACTATTCTTATTACCACACACTCATGGTGGTACCACACTTTTTGCAGATACTTTTCCATTTAATTCATTCTATTTCTTATACGGACACACACTGAAAATTGTGTACAATATTCTATGCTTAAGGTTTCTTACACAGTCTCTTCTCTCCTTGAAGAAACTTGACTGGTTCCCAACTACAGCTGTGTTGGGGAGCAAGGAAAATATGTCCACAGAAGCGGGCTAAGGGCATTAGGGATTTCAAAAACGGGGAGATAATGCCAATCAGCACATATTCAGACAAGAGTCACTTTTTTTTTTACAGGATCATTAAGGATAATTTCAGGCAAGATCATTCTTTTTCAACTTAAACACTTGGAAATCAGAAAAAGCTGAAATTCAATGCTGTAGAGAGAATACTTTTAGGTATTTGTATGGGAATGACATTGTGAACACATATAACTGTATTTTAATTATATCCAGTGCAGTCATTGGTCAGCAGAATAATATATAGGTTTCTAAGCACTGAAAACATAGGATCATCCATTACTCATGCACCATAACTGACTATGCTTTATACAACAAAACAATAAGATGTAACATTAGAGATAGAGAAGTTGTTTCCTGAGCACAGCATAGGCGTATTGTTCAAGATCTATTTTGTCTTCTGATAAATTTCAGTATTTGATGCAACAGAAGGTGATAGCTGCACGTGTTACTTTCACATCTAAATTGTCTGGCCTTCCTCATGCTGAAGGACTCACACAGCATACTTGCAAACATAGCTAACTGCTAGTGGTTTCAGAGAAATACATGAGGTAAAGTATACTTGAAAAGGTAAGAAGATGGTCTGATGGGCAGTACAAAGGCTCACAAATTAACATTTATTAATTGTTGTTGCCACTGATGACTTAGTGCGTCACGTGGGACAAATCTCTTATCTGCCCCATACTGTAGTTCCTGCATTTACAAAATAATATTAGCCAAGGGGAATCTCATTAACCACAATTAATGCTAGTAAAGTGTTTTGAGAGCCTCATATAAAAGGTGCTATAAATCTGTCATCATACTGTACTGTTTCAGGATCATTTGTCCCACTGATATAAAATGCAACATAAGGCCACACAGAAAGAATGCACTTAGGAACTGGTGCTAGAAATTATACCTACTCAGTGTATTACTTTCCCAAAGCAATATGATTTCAGATACACAGATAAACTGTAAATATCCTTGAGGAAACTTGTTCAGGACAAATGCACTTCCCATGCAGAGAGTATCCTAAATGTTTTAAAGCACTGGTTTTTGATTCACTAGATTATCAGCAGGTCTTAACCAACAGCTGGTTCACCTTTGAGATTTCTTATCCAAGTCTCACCCTGCCCAGTCTTGTTTAGTTTATGATGAGTTCTGATGAGATCACTTCCTTAGATGACACAGCAGCAGGCTGCTTAACTATTCTCAATTTCTGTATGTAGCAACGGAACACTTAGTACCATTTGTAGTTGAAAGCAGACCTAATTGATAACATTCAGGACTAGACTTTTTGGCCTGAGGTCCACAGAATTATCAATCAGTACTGATGCTCTGGGGCACAGTTGTGCCCAGGCTGCACCTCCTATTACCTTGTTGCTTAGCTCAAGGCCATGTAGTGCTTATGTACTTTCTTACTTGAGGAGTAGGCAAGAGTAAGCACTTCTGTGTTTGTCCTAACAACTAACTTCTGACATGTTAACTCAGAACACCAAAAATACTCTACTGAAGTAGAGTAAATGAAAATACTCAATTGAATTTTCATACTGTAGTCTCTACTGTGTAGGAGATATGGTTTGGGCACTAGTGTCGTCTTGTTACCTGTTTGTCTACTTCTGGTCATGTCTCCAAAGTACATTTGAAAAGCGCTGGTTTGTTGTTGCGCTTTACACGTGTACAAGGTATCAAAGTACTCAGAAAGTGAATGCAAAGATTATAATCAAATAAAGAAAATAATTTATATTCTAGCTTTCTAGTGGAGATAGTTGTGAGAATTTTTGTTGAACTTGTTTCCAGCTGGCTTGTCCAGTTTTACTATGGGCTTTCTGTTTATTATCAGAGCTACTGTTGTCTGCAGGTTGATCTATTCATGAACAATGGCATTTGTTCAAGGGGACGTCTTGTTTTAGACTCAAAATGTCACAGTCCCAATTCTATGGGAACTACGTCATCCTCTCTCACTTTGCTGTTCAGGTATTTAGGTTTGCTTTTGCCTTTTGTGGTGAATTCTCAGCTATCTCAGATAACAAATATAGGATATATATTTGAACCTCTAGTGGGGGGTTAGGTTCCTGGATTTTCTCTGCCCGTTTTATGAAAGAACTTTCATGAATCTTCATCCAGAAAAGATATACTTAGAATGGACTGTGTGCCTCACAAGAATTCTCAGTGCTTAGCAAGATGGAGTCCATGCTTCCCATCAAATTAATTTTCTTGTGTATTTTCAGATATGTTCAGTCTCTTTCCTCTGCCCTTCCATTTGTGTCCATCCTACATCTAAGCCATTCTGTATCTCTTGTTTTCTCCTGCTTTCCTTTTCACTCCTTTCTCTGTGTTCCTTCTTTGCCCCCTCACTATACTTGGCTGTATTTCCCAAATGCATTTCCGTATATCTTTCTCCCTTGTCAGCCACAACCTGTTGGTTCTTCTCTCTCTCAAGCCCTGATTAAGAATGTAGGTGATACCCTGCTTCTTTACACTCAGTCTCTAGTGCCGCACAGCAGACTTTGTGAAGCTTCCCTGTCTCTGTGTAATGATTAGTTTGATTACACGCTTGTTTCTTCTTATTCAACATAGCTGGGCTACAGAATATATTGAAAGTCATATATGATTACTTCAGTTACAGAAATAGAACTTTTCTATCATTTTAAGTATCATAAGCCACACACTGAGCTTGATTCTGTATGTGTATCTTCAGTAATATTGTCTATTATGGTTCTGCTAGAGAGGTAGTCAGATGTATTAGTGTAACCCCAATGGCAACAAAGGAATTACAAGGATGTATGTAAGTCTCATTTTACCTGCCTATATGTGTGTGTGCATATATGAATATATTTGGATATGGAGACAATTATATGAAGACACTGTTTTTTTTCTAGTGATGATGCACAAATTGGAAGGAATGAAACCTGGCTTTTGAGCAGGAGCAGTGAAAAAGAATTATGCTTGCTCTGAATAACAGCCCACAAAAATACACTTGGAATGCTTCTGCATCATTTTTTACATTTGAAAATTAGAACTGTCATTTTAAAGTTTAGCCATGTTTTGTCTAAGTCTCAAAGCCCTGTGTAGTGTCACACACCAGAAAGCTTATATAGTTCCTTCCAGCAGCCTCTAATATTACCTTTAAACTAGAAATGAATCACATTAGGGAAATAAAGCGATCAAGATGCTAGCAGATAGCCCACTAGGCAAGCAGAACCTGTCGTCTGATATATTATTGCAGTTAAGTTGTTCCCACATCTCAGAGCTGTGGGAGAGATCATGCATCAAATGTAGACTACATGTTTTTCTTCTTGGCTTCTTGACTAACGTCCTTCAGTCAAAGATTCATTATTGTTTGTCATTTTGTCCTAGCATGGCTGTCCTTTTCAATTCATGTAATAACAAACTGTTCTGGGCCTCAGATTTTATTGCAGTATTTAAAGGTGGTTCATACTAGAAGTTTATCTCACGTAGTAACAGATATCCCATAGGTTATTTATTATGATTGAAACTCTCTGTAAAGTTCAGAGCATTACAGCTTTTTAAAGGGGTTATGAGGTAGGTTCCAATGGTGTGCCATGAGCATCTGACCCTCGTTTTTCTGTTCTCTTGTGGTATTGCATGATCATTATGAGTGATGGATCAGAAACAGTTTACATTAACAAGAATCCTGGCACTCACAGGTTTAGTTTCTATCAGTTGTGTTCTCCAATATTAGGTTACAATAACAGTTAGGAGTCTTTTCCATAATTCCTGTCCAGCTTCTCCCCTCAGTTTAATCTCCCCAAGTACCACGGACTTCACCAACAAAGAACAGGTTTCCTACTGGAAAAGCAAACTCTTATGTATGAGAATCTTCTCATACTGTTGACTATGATGTTAATAATTTCTCACAGCTCAGAGACTTGATTTTCTTTGCATTAACTGTTGACATTCACACATCAAGACCTTTTAACTAAATGCGTATGTCAGCAGATAAACTGAAAGTTTAACATTGTGGAAGGTTACATTTTACTTGACAAGGGCCATTAATTTCTTAGGACTGCCCATATTTGATAGCATTCAAAGTACATCAGCCCTACCAAAGGCACTGCTCTTCATTACTCAGGTTTTCCAATTACTTCAAAATGATTGTACTTTTTGGACACAATTTTCTTTCCAGAATACATTAATCATTATTAATTTTGTGTCTCTATAGACTCTTAACGTGACAGAACAAGAATTTGTGTTGGATACACTAGCTGGATGCATAAAATACAAATCCTTATTGGATGTAGTAGTCAATGCCTTTTTTGTTCGGGATGGGAGATACTGCCTGATTCCTGAGCGTAACCTCTATACAGGTAAGGGGTTTTTTACAATATTAAATGTGTTTACCACAAAACTTTAAAAAACATTATTTTACTAGAGTAGTTCTTAATATTTTATTACATTTGAAGCACTGTCATTGTGCCCTGGGCAGTATGAACTACAGAGCCTTTTCCAGTGGCCTTATGATATAAAGCCTAAATCCTGAAATTGTTATTTAGTCTGGAGTCTCACAGGTGGTAAGTGGAATTTTACCTACAAAAATTCTGCAGAATATGCCTGCAGACCAGGTAACATGCAAATGGAAAATAACATCAGAGGCTGGAAGAAGTATCTTGGAAGCTTAACCATCACTTTAAAAAATGTTCTTCAGTGATTTCCCTTTATTCTCTTCTATGCAACCTGGTACCTCTGTCGTTCAGATATGAAGCTGTATAGCAAAGCTCTGACCGCTGAGGACACAGCATGTCTCACAGTATGAAGATTCAGCTGTCCCCATCTATACACAGGTTTCTTCATTACTGACCATCACAATGACATAAGTAGACTTCTTTCTGTCTCAATGAGTGCGGTCAATTATTTTCCTTTTATTAGTTACTTGGTTAGAATCAGTTACAATACAACTATATCTGATAGTGTGAGCTAGTTAATCAGAGTGGTTACTACTCCCAAAGTTATTTCAGGCATTGAGAAGTACATTAAAAAGTAATTTAAGAAATATTTTTGTGCTATGCATTTAGTACAGATATAAGAAGTTGGTTTATTAAGTCCCTAAATAAGTTGGAATCACAAACTGCACTGGCATAGGTTCTCTAAGTCAGCTATGTTCTGAAGCTTTGTGGGTACTTTGAAAAGTCCAGTCAATTTAATACAAAGTGGTTGAAAAATACAAAAAAACCACCCCATATCTAATATATCTACTTCTTTATGTTTTAAAAGCTACTAACTTTTTCATGCCAATTCTGGTTGCTTCTGTCACAATCTGGAAAGGTATAGAAATCTAAATCAAATAACAAATGAAAGGAAACATAAACTGTCAAGGATTAAATTAATAGTATAGTGAGTTTATTCTAAATGGTAATGTTTCATTGTCTCCATTTCTCCAAAGCCGTGTTTTTCAGTGTCTGGGGCACATAAATTATACCTTTAAGCTGAGTGTTGCTATAATTGGATTGTCAGGACTGGTCCACTCAAAAGCCTCCATTAATCATAGGCAGAGGGTAGGCCCCCGGAAAATTTTCCTTTATCAACAAGTTTAGAGTCTAAGGTCATTGGCTTACATTTTTTTAAGCTGCTTGTGATTCCCTTTGCCAAGCTTCATTGACACTTAACTGATCAAAGCTGCTTATAAAGGCTGTTGCTATGTGTGAGCAGATTTGAATTTAATAAAGCTTGTAGTAGATAAATGTATATTCTGCTAAGACTGCTTAAATACGTTGCTATGCTAAAGGACAAAATTGAAGCCTAATGATACACAAGCACATTGGTTAGAATTTACTGCTTTTATCATTACTGCTTAGTGGCAGCTAAAATACTGCAGTACAATTGAAGCCTAATTGATCAAAGTGAATACGGTCAAATGAAAGCTGATGGAGGAGCTCATGAACTTTACAGGTCTGCAAAAATCCCCCAGCAGTGACTGTGCTTCTTCCTTTCTTCCCCTCTGCGTACTTGCCAGTAGGGTTGCAAGAATCAGGTTTGGATTTCCCAGAGAATTTCACAATTTGAAAACTTGGGTTTGTTCTAATTCAGAATGAAAACAAAGATTACAACACTTGCTGCAAAATGGTCACTTGCAAAATAAATACTAGGACATTTTATGTTTAACATTTTTGATACACATAATATTGATATTTATAATAAAATATTATTTTGGAACAGAAAATTAAGAGCTATCCTCTCTGAAAGCATTAAAACCAGAGTATGTTGAAAAATTCACTATTAAAACCACCTTTCATGTCTCTTGTTCACATTAAATTTTCTGAGAATAAGCTTTCTTGTACCAAAAGTTTTGGTTACACTGAGAGAGAGCTGTTTCCAACAACATAATACTGTCAGAAACTTTTCAGTCATGTCTTTCAGGAGCCATTTGACTCTTACTCTCCTTGCCTTGTTGCCAGACTAACTCAGAATTTCCCAGATGGAATACGCAGATATGTGCAAGCTAGTACTACTACCCAAAGAAACAAGCTGCCCTCATTCTCACCCTTATGTCCTATCTTCTCTTGAGTTAGAACTTGTGTTTAGCAGCCATCCAGTGAACTGATCAAGAAAGTGCTTCAGGTTAAATTCACAATCTGTTCTAACTTGGCTGTGGGGGTGACTGTACTTGCCCAAGAGAAGAAACACCAGGAAGTAAAAGAAGGGAATGGGAACAAGCAATTAGGGCTTGACAGAGCTGCTTGATTTAGGTGTGATGCTGGCATAATAAATGACGGTGAAATGATGACAAGATCTTACCTGCGGCCTAACAGGATTCCAAACACTGCTATGGTAGATCTCCCAGTTTTGCAAACAGGTATTTTCAGGCATCAAAATCTATGAATGACTTCAGATAATTACAATTGCTTTATATTTTTTGTGTAAGTGAATAGATCCTCAGCTGATAGAATTCCATAAAATTGTGTAGATTTGCACTGGCTTGGACCTGAATCACAAATGAGATGACTGATATTATATAT